>NC_087177.1:8225000-8235000 GCF_035594125.1 Scylla paramamosain
TTCGTAAGTGTTTCTTATTCGTTCGTGTCTGGTATTGTGGTAGTAAAGGAGATGTTGTAAGAAGCGGTTTAAGTAACTCAGGTTATTTAATGTACCCTGAGGTCTATCTGTCCCATTTTACTTCTCTGCACTTCATCTTATTCATTCTTTCTCGCTGCTTCCTGCTGCAGTAAATGTACAGGTAGTGAGGAAGACGAGGTAACCAATGACTTAAGTAGCTCAGGTAATGCCAGCTGTCTCTATCGCTCTCTGCTTCTAGCGTCTTCCTGTACTACTTTATTTCTTATTCATTCTTATTCATTTCCTCCTACTTGTGTAAACGCGTAGGTAATGAAGAAGACATTACGTAAGCCGCTCAGAGGTAATTCCAGCTGTCTCGTATCGTTCTCAGTGCTCCTGGTGATCTTGTTGCACCATTTGCCTGCGCTTCATCTTCTGTACAGCTTCTGGTATTGAGGGAAATGTGTAGGTAGTGGAGGAAACGGTCAAACTAATCAATTGAGCAACACAGAGGTAGTTCTATGCAGCTGTGTCACTTCCAATATATCCCTGGCGTATTACTGTTATATCTCTCTCTCCACCATGTAAGTGTAGCTGTATAATTATTCACATGTTCACTGACAGCGTGCTTCGAGAGTGTGTCCCAGGTCTCCATTAAATTAGTAGCCTAAGAGATTCCTGATATATGGTAAACGGGAATCAAACACTATTCTCTTAATCTTCTTGTCCCGGTGACCTGTCCTTGTCCAGATGTCTATTTTCTTCACTAAACAGTTTTAAAAGGAACCGAAAGACCTGTTGCTGTTTGTTTTTCTTTGTCTATTTCTTTGTATGTTCCCTCTGTATTGATTCTGCTTGTTTTTAATTGACTACTTACCATTTCCGTTCTTAACTGTTTCTTTTCTTAAATATTTTCTGCAGTACATTGTTTTTTCGATTACTCGTATCTAATTGAACGTAGAATTACTCTTACTGTTACTTAATACTCTTAAAGATGCGTGCGTCAATATTGGTGAATCCTAATTAAAATTTTTTTTATTCCGAAGGCTTGGTTGCACTATGAATCAAGGGCAGTATTGCAGTTATCCTTCATAAATCAATGAAAGATTGATGGTTCAGGGAAAATTAATCTTGAGTTTAGTAAGGTTTCAAAAAAAAATTCGATGTATTTAAACGTTATCAATAAAAATATGAACTTGGATTTTCCTTTTCGTCAAATTGTTTTTTTTCCGTTTTTTGTGTACAAATTTCGTGCCTCCAGTGATCCATTTCTTTCCATTTGCCAGAAAAGTTCAAGGTCAGCCGGTGAGTGTAAGGCTCAGTGCTTGGCTCAGGAAGCAGTGTGTTGCTCGCCTCTATTGCTTGTTTCGGTTTAGGTTTCCTTTATTTATTTGCTAGTCATTTTTCCAACAGTTCACTTGCATTTATTGCTAGTTTGTTTTATTTGTTCATTTAATATATATATATATATATATATATAATATATATATATATTATATATATATATATATATATATATATATATATATATATATAAATATATATATATATATATATAATATATATATATAAATCTATGTTTTGCCTTTATTATTCGTTTCAATTTCGGGTTCAATTTGTCTATATATTGTTTATTTCACCTACGTGTTCGTTCGGTTTTATTGCTGGTTTGTTTTGATTTAAGTCACGCTCATACAGTTTATTTCGATTACCTTTTATTCAACTTCTTTCTGTTTTCGATTTCATTAATTTATTTATCCTTTATTGGTCCAGCCTTTATGGCTCTGCTTTTTTTTTATCAATGTTTTCTTTTTTCCATCCATTTATGGACTGTTAACTTCGCTTACCTGTATTCTTTTTTTACATCTTTTTTATCACTAACCTTTTTTTTTTTTTTAATGTTTCCTTCAGCTTCTGTTCCTTTTTCTCCCCACTATTTTTTTGTTGTTAGTTTTACTTTTGGTTTCATTTGTCTCATCAACTGCCCACATACAGAACCTGATAACTGCCAAACTACGAGGACACCCATCAAAACATCTGCCATCTATACTCCACACCTACCTCTATATTCCACAGCCTCCCTTTAAAAACTCCATTCCCGCGGCTCGATCTGTCTGGCGCGGCGGTAACAATTTCCTCTCTGGTGTCGTTGCCTGAACTTGAAAACCAGTTATTGAGCTGAGCAGTTGCCTCCTCACCCCGCCTCCACCAGTCAGCAAACAGCCAGCCCGCCAGCCGCCCACTGAGGTGTGATTCCAAACTGTTCCAAACTGTCTCAAACTTTTCCTCCCTCCCTCCTTGCACTCCCCCTCCCCATTCCTTCTTCTCGCACCTCATCTCCCATTTATTCACTCCCTCCTTTCTTTTTTCGCTTCCCCTGTCCTTTCCTCCCTCCCTGCCTACCTTTCCCCCCTCCTTCTTCCCTCCGTTCCCTCCTTCCTCCCTCCCTCTCTCCACTCCCCATCCCATAACAGGAAATGTTTCAGGTAAACCAGTCAAGTCGATTCCAATTCACATATACGTACATACATTGACAGGAGATGGTTGGATACGTGAAGTTGATTGGGTGGAAGGTAGAAGTGTAGAAATGGAAGTTATTGAAGTGTGAACTGTTTATAAGGGAATGAAAATGAAGAGGGATCGATCGAGGACAACATCCTTGAGGAATCCCACGAGAGACAGGTGACAGGATAATTGGTGAATAAATGTAGGTGTTTTATATTGCCACGTGTAAGTCTACTGGTTTCCTGCATTTTCCCTATGTTCGTCTACCCAAAGGAATGCATATACCGATGGCAAAGATATTGAAGTACAAAAAAATGCTCAACTGTCTCCCCTCCCCCCAACAAAAAAAAAAAAAAAAAAATGTTGAATAGGTAAATGTTCCAAATCAATGGTCAATTTAGTTTCGAACGTGTCCTTAATGCTCTTATCTTGAAACAGTTCATGTATCAGGTCAGGGAAGGAGGAAATCAAAGGCAGGCACCAATTTTATCTATAGGTGAAAGGTATCGTGGTTTACTCTTTCATTAATCTATTCTTGGTGGAGTGACAAGGTAGGTAAAACTAGCAGGAGGTGGTGATTCTGTATTAAATAGACGAAATAATCAATGTTAAATCTGTACGTTACTGCGTTTAGTTTTCATGATTATAATTACTTTCCCTGACAGGACACAAAATACCACAAACCTCCAGTCATCACTTACTCCTTCTCACTTCCCTTGCTCCGTGAAGTCAATACTCCTGCACTATGTAAAGCTACACAACACACTATAAATCAACCTCAATATAAAACTTTTTTTAACGGAACATGCTGGCCATTATGAATCAGTTAGATTTATAAAGAACACACAAAATACCACGACTTGATCATCAATCATTCCTCACTTCTCCCTTCCCTTGTTCCGTCACCTATCCCAACACCACATAACATTGCAAAACACCTAACAAATCTAGCCCAATATCCATCTTTTTATTCACGAAAACGCTCCATGCCATTATGAATCAACTAGTATTATGCCAGCAAGCGCCGATTAAAACAGTGAAGTCCCATTTGTAAATAGAGGAAAAAAAAAAATTACTGCGACTCTGGAGGGAATATAATGAGCCAGATTCTACTGCTGAGTTCCTAATGAGAGAATTATATCCCAGGAAATGTATCAGTTTCTCCCTAATTATGATTACCGTGACCTTTTTTTTTCCGACCACAGAAAGTTAAACCAACGGATGTTACGGTGTGTGCGTAAGAGAGAGAGAGAGAGAGAGAGAGAGAGAGAGAGAGAGAGAGGAGAGAGAGAGAGAGAGAGAGAGAGAGAGAGAAACTCCATTAACTTAAAAGATTTCATCAAATGCAATGCAGTTTCACGCTCTTTTCATGTTTTCCTCTGGCCTGCGCTATCTCTCTCTCTCTCTCTCTCTCGCTCTCTCTCTCTCTCTCACTTCCATTCACTCAGCTCAACACGAAAAACCATATATTAATTAATCCCAGAAATTCATCGCGCTAAGAGTGGAAGCGAATGAGTGAGATAGATTGCACCGGAGCTTCGAGACTTACGTGAACGAGCTCAATTTCGAAGCACCAAATCAACTTTCTCTCCCTCCTCCTCCTTTTTTTTTTCTTTTTTTTTAGTTTCTCTTACTTTTTTCTCTCTTGTTCTTCTTCTTCTTACTCGTCCAAGTTTGATTTAATTCTTGGAGAGTTGCGTTACTGAACTATTTAACTCTCTCTCTCTCTCTCTCTCTCTCTCTCTCTCTCTCTCTCTCTCCAAGATGAAGGACATGTGAACCTCCCCACCCCTTGTCCTCCCCCTGGGTGTCCCCAACTCCCCCAGGGCCCAGGATGCAATATTGTCAAGTTCTCTGCATTTTTCAACGAGGAAGATCAAGTTGACAGGGAGTGTGAGATAGGAGAGGAGGGGAGGAGGGGGGAAGGGGGAAGAAGGGGAGGGAGAATAATGGTAGAGGGAGGAAAGGAAGAGAGGATGAGGAGGAGAGGGTAGGGGAGGGGAGGGGAGGGGGAGAGAGAGAGAGAGAGAGAGAGAGAGAGAGAGAGAGAGAGAGAGAGAGAGAGAGAGAGAGAGAGAGAGAGAGAGAGAATGATAATGGTCCTAATGATGGCAAAAGATATCATTATCATGACCCATTATCACAAAATACAATAAATCTCACCAACATTATCTTTGCATCACCATATTGTCATTATCAAGATGTGGCACCTAAGTTATCTTCACTTTGCTTTTAGAGACTGGTGACAAGGAAGGAGAGGAGCAGGAGGGAACACAGAAGACAAATCACAGGGGGAAAACAACGCTATCACAGTTCTCACTATCATCAACATATTATTACTACAGACGAGTTCTTTTCACTTTACTTAACGCTTTCACTGTGGTATGCAACAACTCACGGCAGTTAAAGCAAAGCATGGAATCTTTATAATAATCTACAAGAAAGGAAGATATATAAAAAAAATAGATATTTCAATTTCTACCCAATACAGTGATGGCTGTAAAACAAGAAAAGACGTCTCAGAGTAGTTAATGATTAAGGGAGGATGAACTAAATAAACAGGAGAAGCTGAACAGGAGGGGACAAGGAAGACAAACTATACACATACAAGCGGGAACACCCTGATGAAGACGCCTTGTAGTAGGAGGAAGGGGTAAGGGGGAAGGGGGAAGGGGAAAGGGTGAAGGTGTCCCGGCGCCGTCTTCCCCTGGGCTGTTATTGTTTCGATAATTGATGCAAGGCGGTGTTCCATCCCAGGCCTTGCAACAACACTGAGAATTGACTGCCACCTCCCTTTCCCTCCCCGCAGTCACCAAATCCCGGCCCTTCCTTAGACAGTCACAGTCTTCATGCTTTACAAACAAGACGGGTTAAACTATCGTCCTGTTTGGCTGTGTCCGTCCTCTCTCTCTCTCTCTCTCTCTCTCTCTCTCTCTCTGGTTCTCTATGGTCGACTTAGTTTAGTTTGTTTTCTTTGTTTATTCGCTAGATTTTGTATCTTTCTATTAATGGAGGCGATGGGAAATAGTCTGGTAAGGGTGAAGGGTCGTTGTTGTGTTAGGTTGGGTTAGGTCAGATCAGGTCAGGACAGGTCAAGTCAGGTTAAGTTAGGTTAGGTTAGACCTGGGTTAGGTTAGGCTGGATTGGATTGGGCTAGATCAGATTAGGTTACGTTAAGTGTGTTTTATTATGATAGGGAAGTGAAGGTACAGTTGATTCTGGGTGGCACCGAACAATAGAGCGCCGAAACACACGTATGAACTCACCTCCCCAGACGCCTCTGTGTGTGTGTGTGTGTGTGTGTGTGTGCGCCTTCTCTCGCGCCGCTCTCGTCCTTCTCCTCAGGGTCAGAGTCTAAGCCAATACTTTTTTATAAGCAAATAGTGGATATGAGAAATCAGCTTCACTCTTAACCTTCTCCTTTTCCTCCTCCTTCACCTCCACTTCTCCTCGTCCTCGTCCTTAGCGTCGCCCTCTTTCAATACCATCTCCTCCTCCTTCTCCTTCTGCTCCTCTTCTTCTTTTTCTTCTCTTCTTCATAACCTACAATTGCATCCCTTCTTCTTCTTCACCTACACCTGCATCCATTTTCTCTTCTTCTTCTTATTCCTATTAATTTTCATAGCCATTTTTTTTTTTTCGTCGTCGCTGTCTTCCTCCTCCTCCTTTTTCTTCTCTTCTTTCCGCTATCTTCACCTCCTTCTCCTTTGCAATTTGTCCTCACCCCCCCCCTCTCTCTCTCTCTCACCTAAAACCCACCCACCACTAATGTCTCGTTCTTCTTGCGTAAACCTGCGTGCGGGAAACTTTGCGACTGTAAAAAACAAATAAGAACGTAAGAGTTTTTTTATTACTACAACTACGACCTCGCCAAGCATGAGAGGAGGTGCTGCACAAACTCGCTGCCTTGGAGGGAGAGAAGGGAAGGAAAGGGAAGGGAAGGGGAAGAGAGAGGGGAGGAGGTGGGGAGGAGAGGGAAGGGACGGGGCAGGGAGGTGGAATGAAAGGAAGAGGATGTTTCATAAAGGATGAAAAGGGAAGGGAAGGGAAGGGAAGGGAAAGAAGTCACTGGGATATGAGTTTAGTTTAAGATTACATAGGTTTTTAGAAGGAGAGGGAAGGGGAGGGAAGGGAAACGGAGGAGAAGGGAAGGGAAGGAAAGGAGGGGAAGGAAAAGGAAAAGGAAAGGAAAGAAAATGAAAGGGATCGAAAAAGGAAGGGAAGGAAAAGGAAAGGATATCAGTGTGGTATGATCCTGTGGCTAAAGTTTACAAGAGAGTATCCAAGTGTTTTCGAATCCTAGCTTTCCTTCCAGATCCCTCCCTCTGTCACCTGCGATCACTGTGCTGTTGGTTGCGTCAGTGAGAATGCTCAGCCACTCCTTTGCCAGATGCCATAAAGATGCAGCAGGGAAATACTTTGATAGGCTTAAATGACACTTATCTACGTGTAAAGGAGACTGGCTGAGGGCAATAAACGCTACGAAAAGACTGTCCGTTTAATTAAAGCTTTTCAAAAAGGTAAATGAAAAACTGTTCCATTCTGTTTGGGTGAATTATATCCAGGGGTGTTTTGTTCCTCCGCTCTTGAAATAATCGCAAGTAAAGTGATATATAGTCTCCTTTAAATAAAAGAGGCTAATATCTGGACACACATTAATATCAACCTTGCTGGTCACGTCCATAAAATTAATAACATGCCAAGGGCTACGCTCACTGATAAGAACATATGAACATGAAAATAAATAAATAAATAAATAAATAAATAAATAAATAAGGTCAGCTGCAAGAAGCCATCAGACCTACACGTGACAGTCCCTTTATGATACGTATCTATTTTTTTCCTCTTCATCACGTATTCATAATCTCCTTCATATACACCGATAATTACTCCTCCCCACCACCACCATCACCACCACCAGACAGTAGACCCTATTCTGAAACACTTCTGGCTGCACCTCCACTACTTTCAAAAGCCCCTAGTTGAAGTTACACGGTTTTTAAGGTGTTTTTTACGGTTCGAGTGGCAGATTAGTAATATTTCTACATTATTATCGGGAGAAACGCTATTGAGAACCCGGCTCGTCATAACTGTGGCCTTTCAAAATAGTCGTGGAGAAAGAGAGTAAATAATTTCTGAATACGTGGCAGTGTCCGCGGCTTGGCGTGCATCAGAGCGGCTGCCACTGAGCACCTCGCTGGCACATCCTCGCCTAACTGATTAACCGTCACACTGGCGTCACTTCCCGGCCCTTTCAGATCCCCGGCCCGCTCGTTTCAAGGAAGGGAGTGGGACAGGGAAGGAAGGGTGGGATCACGCATTGCAGGACCACAAAATTAATGACGTAAGACCGGGATTAGCAGCGGAGGTCACGCGTCCAGCCGCCACCACCTGCACGACCACCACCGCCACCACCATAACCGCCTCGACCACCTCGCCTTCACGCCCCGCAGACGGCTCTTCCGCTCCACTTACGGCGATGAATTCCACGCTGGACGTTTATTTTGATTAACGTAGCAAGCGGGAAGGCGCCTAACCAGCTTACCGGTGCCCAGGCTTCGCGAGCGTCACTCAGGCAGATTTCACACCGCTGCCGAGGTGAGTCACGCAGACAGGACAATTAATCTTTTCCTTCGTGAAAGATAACGCGACTTGTGATGCTAGAAACGTCTGCTTAAATGACATCTTAAATAACACATAACAGTACATCACTACGTCACCAATTCATTACGCTACACCAAAGCGTCACACACGTAATACAGTACAAATTTCCGAGCATAATACGTCCACTTGGTAATCCGTTGTTCATTAGTAGTTTGAAAAGGTAGGAAATTAGCATTATTAGTTCTAGAGTTGTTCCCCCACTGTTGTTTTAAACGATTCCACCGTGAACCAGGAAAAGCACCGAGTAGCTGTTTCATTTATGAGTTAGTTTATGGGATACAGAACCATCATCTGCTGCCACTATTTCCATGTCGATCATTTCGTGAAGAATAAATAAATAAATAAATACTCCAATAGCTCTTTATTTTAGATTACAATGTGTAATCCTCAAGAAATTTCCGTCTGTGTTTTTTTTTTTTTTCGTATAAACACTATAGAACAAACAAGAACGAAAAAAAAAATAGTTAAGAATATTTTTCAATTCATTCAATTACAGTAAAAAGTGAAATAACAAAACTAACCGACCTTGCCATCAATGAATTACAGCACACCACTACACTGATACATTTCGTGTGATAGTGAGAGAGAGAGGGAGAGAGGGAAAGAGAGGGAAGGAGCCGCCCTGAGAGAAATGGGTCACAATGTTGGTGGAATCTTTTTGACGAGGCGGCGTTTCGGAGGCGGGGGCGATAAAAGAATGACGCAGCATCACACTGGAGATGAAAGGCACCAAGACAGTCACCGGGAGGGAGGAAGCTGATAAGGCGATTTTTTAATTAAATGAATCTGGCAGAGTTTCGCGTAAGGAAAAGGTTCAAGCGTCAAGTGGCTCTCGAATTGAAGGAGGAACTAATTGAAAAGGTCATAAAGAAAGGAAGACGATAAGGAAAAAAATTCAAAAGGGAGTAAAAATCAAATGTACACGTAATATGAATAGAGACCTGCGATTTAGGACAAGTTTACGTATGTAGGTCACGTGACGGAATCTTTGCATGCTCGCTCTCTCTCTCTCTCTCTCTCTCTCTCTCTCTCTCTCTCTCTCTCTCTCTCTCTCTCTCTCTCTCTCTCTCTCTCTCTCTCTCTTTCTTTTTTCTTTGTGTATGTGTGTGTGTGTGTGTGTGTGTGTGTGTGTGTGTGTGTGTGTGTGTGTGTGTGTGTGTGTGTGTGTGTAGGAGGGTGAGGAAAAGTAAAAATAAAGCAGAATATTGTGCCATGAAATATTATTACTGTACCAAAACGTAATGCAAATCTGATTATATATACACAAAGAGTCCGTATGGAGAATGCATATATATAATAGAAAGCAAATGAATATCAAGTAAGCAAGGAGGAGGAGGAGGAGGAGGAGGAGGAGGAGGAGGAGGAGGGAGAAAGAGTTCCTTATCATTCCCACGGCTGAGTGAACGGAACGAGGAGTAAGAGAGAAAATACAGATAATAAATAACAAGAAAAATGAAGAGAAGAAGACCTTTCCAATCTGAGATACGAAAGTATGGCGGGAGTGACAAAGCTTCGACAACATCACACGAAATGAGAAACACTGAGGGTGAATGCTGCCAGAGAGAGAGAGAAGAGAGAGAGAGAGAGAGAGAGAGAGAGAGAGAGATGAGAGAGAGAGAGAGAGAGAGAGAGAGAGAGAGAGGAGAGAGAGAGAGAGAGAGTATTGGTAGCGCACGGAGGCAAAAAAATTCGAGGAAGGGGCAGACTAAACCATCGCAAAGAATATCCATCTAGAAGTGATCTCACCACAGGGACAAAACAGGGGAAGGCACAGACCAGAAACGCTTTGCTCTCACCGCAACTAATTTCAAAGGCCACAGAGATGATTAGC
>NC_087177.1:8240000-8295000 GCF_035594125.1 Scylla paramamosain
CTCTCTCTCTCTCTCTCTCTCTCTCTCTCTCTCTCTCTCTCTCTCTCTCTCTCGCAGCCAGCCACACCCCACTCAACACTCGCTCACTAACTCTCGCCTCGATGAGTTTCACATGTGATACTTTTTCATCATAAAAATGCTTCCCATAACGCTATACACACACATACACACGCGCACACGCACACACACACACACACACACACACACACACACACACACACACACACACACACACACACACACACACACACAATGTAATGCTCTCCTCATTTCCATTACTCTTTCCTTGCATCCACAAAAATAGAAAGAAAAAGCTCCACAGCAAAGTGTTTTTTTCCGACCTTTCATCATTTTTAAGCCAATGGTTCGCCTCGCCCTCTCACTCCACCACACACCCACACACACACACACACACACACACGGCGCGGCCCACGTCCGCCCTTCCATTACCTAACCGCGGGGCATAATCCACTTATATATTCTGTCAAAACCTCACTGCTGGAGGAGTTTAGTTTCCACCTGAGTGTGTTCCTAAGCGAGAAATTTACGTTACTTACTCTTTATCGTTTGGCTTGTTGCTGTTTTTCCTTTTTTTTATTGTTATTATTTTTAAGTTATTATTATTATTATTAATATTATTATCATTATTATTATGATTATCATCATCATCATCATCATCATCATCATCATCATCATCATCATCACCATCACCGTTACTTCTACTATTGCTGCTGTTGCTATCACAGCAGCTACTACTACTACTACTACTACTACTACTAGAATTACTACTACTACTACAATTACTACTACTACTACTACTACTACTACTACTACTCTACTACTACTCTACTACTACTCTACTACTGCTACTACTACTGCTACTACTACAACTACTGCTACTGCTACTACTACTACTACTACTACTACTACTACTACTATAACTTTTACTAACGGCTGGCCGCTTATTTTCTGTCTACATCTATTTATTCAGGCAGTCATATTCCTTCTTTAATATCCAATTTAATCTATTCTAACCCTTCTTATTTTCCCTAAACAAGAATTTACGCTTGACATTATTACCTAAACCTGCCAATCTCATTCTCTTGCCTCTGTATTCATTAATTCACTAGGTTCCCTAATATTTTTCCTCCTACCCAATATTCCAGTTCAATTTTGCGCGCCACTGAAGACGACGAGAGTTTAACATAGCAGTATCGGTCCAGTATGAATAAAACAATGCTTGTGTTGGTGGTTTTGCGATTAGATTTGTTTTGAGTCTTCAGTTTTAATACCTCGCCGAGCCGCCCACGTACACTGGCGTTGTCTGACCTTAACAACATGCATATTTCATTTTAACATTTGCACTCTGTCACGGCGAGTTGCTGAGGCGCTGTATCTACATCTCCGCCTGCCTGATGCTAGTGACTCCTACGTCTCGAAATGGACATCAAATGAAGTGAATTTGTCTGTCCATCTGCCTTCTTTTCTACTGTTTCCTATTTTATTTATTTTACTTGTTTGCTTTTTTTTTTTTTCGTGGCATTGGCAGTTTAATTACTTTTTTTTGGGGGGGTCAGTTTTTAATTATTTTTTTACTTGCATTTGTCAACTAATAAATTAGAATTAATTGTTGCAGTTGTCTTTTTCTGTCATAATTATCACTCATCACTTTATTTTCCCGTGTGTGTGTGTGTGTGTGTGTGTGTGTGTGTGTGTGTGTGTGTGTGTGTGTGTGTGTGTGTGTGTGTGTGTGTGTGTGTGTGTGTGTGTGGTTTCCTTCATCGGCTACCAACTTTAACGCCGCCACACATTTTAGTTTATCTGTCTGACTTTTATTTCCTCTTTTTCATTCCCTTTCTTTCCTTGTGGAAAACAAAAGTATATTGATATTTTTTTCTTCCTATCATTCGTTCCAAGAAAGTATGTCAATGCTTTATTCATTATTCATTTTATTATTTGCAATTACAGTTTAGATTTCCGAGTTATTTTTATTTTACTTTATTTACTTTGTATTTTCTTCTGAAAATCGAAATACTTTTTCTTTTGTTCCCGAGAAATATTTAGTTTTTTTTTTACCAGTGATTTTCAGTTCTTATTTACAATTCTTATTTCTCGAGAGCAAAAGTGTATTCCTAATTCTTTTCTTTTGTTCTAGGGAAAAATCATGGCTCCATTTTTCCATGTCCTATTTCTTTGAAAAAAAAAAAAAAAAAAAAAAAAAAATATATATATATATATATATATATATATATATATATATATATATATATATATATATATATATATATATATATATATATATATATATATATATATATATATATATATATATATCAGTTCACCTTTAATTTCAATTTTTAATTTGATATTTACATTTCTTATTTTCCAATTCTTATTTCTCTCTCTCTCTCTCTCTCTCTCTCTCTCTCTCTCTCTCTCTCTCTCTCTCTCTCTCTCTCTCTCTCTCTCTCTCTCTCTCTCTTTTCTTATCCATAATTTTCACATTTTTTATTCTACTAACTTTTCTTATTTGCAATTCTTTTCACGAACATCAATTTTTTTATTCGCTTTTATTCTATCCACAATTCTTATATTTTTCTATACGACAAAAACAATAACACAAAAAAAAAAAAAACGAACAAAATAGATACGGTCTGTCCACCTTCAGCTCTCTAGCAGTGGTGATTCTTTTGTTCGAATCTTTGTCTTTTTTCCCACACAATCGCTCCCCACTTGTTCCCATTCCTCGCGACGCCCACGCAGACTTCACGCTACTCTCCTGTCGCCATCTACGCCATTCCCTCACTCCATCAGCACACTCCCCCAGAACACTCCCTTTCTCTCCTCTACCTCACTCTTTGTCACCCTCAGCACACTCGCCCAGACCACCACTCCCTTTCTCTCCTCTCTCTCCCTCTGTCTCTTTCTCTCAGCTGCACGTCCTTGCTTCAGGTCTCGCCCTGTTTGGCAATGCATGGCTTTTTCAGTCTTCATCTCGTTCTTGCGACTCAATTTTTTCCTTTACTTGTCTTTCCACGCACCTTTGTTTTCGTTTGTTTTCGTCCTTCGTTTTCTATTTTTTTCCCCAATGCTTCTTTACTTCTCTACTAGGTGCGATGTGCCGAGGTAATGAAAAAAATATATATGAAAATTCCGCTATATTCTGTTGTTAGTTATTAGTTTTCATGGTTACGTCCTTGTTCTAGTTCGGACTTCTTTTTTATACAGTATTTCTTCTGTGTTTTTTTTTTCCTACATTTAATTTACCTTAATAAATCAAACTTGATTACTTTTTTTTACAACACTAAGATACATTTTTTCCTTTGCTGCTGCTCTCTCTCTCTCTCTCTCTCTCTCTCTCTCTCTCTCTCTCTCTCTCTCTCTCTCTCTCTCTCTCTCTCTCTCTCTCTCTCACTGCATCATACACACACTGCTGCATATAATCAACACGAACAACATTATTATTCTCCCATTTCCACTTTGTCTCTCATATTTATTCATCATCAAACACACACACCTCGTAAATTATTCCAGTTATTCCCTTTCATCGCTACACCACTCCCTCACCTCACATTTCGGGCGACCAAGTATCATCCCACACCAAGTAATACCCCAAGAGCAGTAAACTACCTATGGGGAACTGAATCGCTGCCCTTGAGTTGAAGAAAATTATATGTTCTATTTTACATGTGATTCTTTTCCTGCTTTTCTTTGCTTACAAGTTGCGTGGCCATCAAAACGTGTGATTTCTTGTTTTCTGCGTGTTTTTTTTCTTTCTCACGATATTTCTGCAAGTATGTGTTAGTAGGAAGGAAAGAAGGAAGGAAGGAAGGAAGAAAACGAGTAAAAAATGAATTAATGGGTCTAATCTTACCTAATATAATCTTATCCATAAACAGAGCATTATTTTGAGAGGAATTCCGTGTGGCAGTAATCCCCTTCGCTTCTCGCCGTCATGAGCAGGTGTGGTTGTGGCGTCTGAAGTGGAGAGGAAAGCGAGGCAGCTGAGATGGGTCCGTTGGCTGCCTTTCTCTGGACATGACTGCCGCCCACCTACACCTCCTAAGTCTAAGTTACTATTGTACAGTCCGTACCTCGGAGAACTTGTCGTAGAAAATTGTAACACTTACTGAAAAAAAAAAAAAAAGAGAGAGGAAGGGAGGGAGGAAGAAAGGAAAAAGAAAGAAAGAAAGAAAGAAAGAAAGAAAGAAAGAAAAAGAAAAAGAAAGGAGAAGAAAAAAGAAAAAGAAAAAAGCCCATTAAGAACGTATTGAAACAAAAGACAAAGAAAAGAAAAGAAGAAAAAAGACAAAAAAAAAAAAAAATCGTACTGATAACTGCTTCTTCCATATTGTGGGAGAAAGAAAAGATTCACTTCACAGTCTGGCCAATACTGAGCTTCCCGCCACGCTGCACCAATAAAACGGCCGCTGCATCTTTTGAACCGCGAACTTTGGGAGGTGGTGCGTGAGGCGAAGTGAAGTGGAGTGAGATGCACCGGGCTGGTAACTAATTAAAAGCGTTGATTAATGGGAGTCTGTTAGAATGATTACCGTCACAGAAACCTTTCCCTGAACCAAAGGGATGGGCACTGCCTGGCGATTAATTGCGTGCCTGTCAATTGTAAAGCATCGCCGCATCTCTCTGCCTAAAAATTAATGTATAAATAAAATAAATAGATAAAAAATGTGAAAAATAAATAAATTAATAAAAGTAAATTAATTAATTAATTCTTATAAAAAATAGCAATAATAGCTAATAAAAAATCAATGAAATTAATAGATAAACAACAACTTTATTTTAAGTTATTAAAGTAACGGCATATAAAATAAAACAAACAAAAAAAAAATGAAAAAAATACACCCACATTTCAACTCAAAACACACAATAAATTAACTCGAATATTGAAAAAAAAAAAAAAATACAATATTACAAAAAAATCCCAACAAGTCAGGAAGGAAATCAAAATCAAACAAAATCACAATGAAAAAAAAAGACGAAGAAAAAAAGACAAAGAAGAAAAAAAGACAAAGGAAAAAAAAATGATAAAACCTCTCCATTTCAGCTCAAAACACAAAAATAAATGAAAAAAATAACAAAAAAACTTAAAACGGAGAGATAGAGAGAGAGAGAGAGAGAGAGAGAGAGAGAGAGAGAGAGAGAGAGAGAGAGAGAGAGAGAGAGAGAGAGAGACGGATACACACACACACACACACTCAAGCACACAACGATGAAGAAGAAAAATATTGGAGGCTCTTGAGTGGTGCACAACAGGCCGCTTATGGAACTAATTAAACGACTAATGGAACACGAGAGGAGAAAGAAGAGTCAAGATCCCCTGAAGGCGCCAATCGTGGAACAATGGGCGAGTTTCAGGCTTGACTTGACGGCTGAGGTGGGCCGTTGAATGCGTGTAAGGTTGCTGTGGCCTCTGACAAGCTAAGGGTTGGGGCTTCTCTCTCTCTCTCTCTCTCTCTCTCTCTCTCTCTCTCTCTCTCTCTCTCTCTCTCTCTCTCTCTTGTTTGCCTTTTTTCTCTTTTTATGTTTTCTGTTCTTTTTTTCCTATTTTTCTCTTTTCTTTTTATCCTGTTTATTTTTTTTCCTGTTTTCCCTCCTCTTTCCTTTTTTCTCTTCTTTTTCAATGATTTTTTTCTCAAGCTTCTTTCTTTTCTCTCCTGTTTTCTGTTTTCCTGTTCTCTATTTTCTCCGTTTCTCAATTCGTTCTTTTTCTTCTTTTCTCTTCCTCCCCCTTTTCCTTTCCTTTTTTCTTTTTTCCTCTCTCTCTCTCTCTCTCTCTCTCTCTCTCTCTCTCTCTCTCTCTCTCTCTCTCTCTCTCTCTCCCTCAGCTGACGAGGACGGAGCGAGAATGTCTTTATTTTGGCTCTTGGAAAACTTAAATATCGAGGCAAGTGTTGGTCTCACGTACCCGACCCGTCTCCTCAGCAACACACAGCCAGCAAACTCATCAAAAGGCCCCACTCATTCATTCCCAATACGTAATTAAGTTCGCAAGCTTTCAAACCCTCGGGTCGTAGAAGACAAAGAAAAGTTTAAAGTATTTTTTGAGTCATAAACGTTTTATTTTTCTTCTTGTTTTCTCTCTTTTTTTCAGTTTTATAGTTTTGTAAAGGATGATCCAGCAGTTTTTCCTTTGTCCATTATTTTTTATTATTATTGAGTTTTATTATTATTATTTTTTTATGAATAATCGTTAATAATAAGAGGATACTCATCAAAATGTGTGCAAAACGAAAATTAATAAAAAAAAATTATCGAGGCTATAGATAAAAATCGATATAAACTATAAAAACCAAACAAATCAGGAAGGGAAATGAAAAAAAAACTATATGAAAAACACACACACAGAAAAAAAAGAAGAATAAAAATACATATAGAAATAAAAACAAACGCCAAAAAAAACAGACTAGAAAAATGAAGAGCAAACAAGAAGCCTTAAGTACACAAAAAAAAAGTAAAAAATGTAAAGTAAACACAAAAGCCATCAAGGAAAAAAAAAAAAATGAAAAGAGGACAGCAGGTAAAAAGATACATAATATAAAGTTGAGGAGGAGAACCCACCTGCCTTCCTCTTCCTCTTCCTCCTCCTCCTCTTCCCCTTCCAAATTTTCTTGAGTGAGGGGAAAGAGGGAAGACGCTAATTAAACCTCACCTTTGCTACCATCGTCTCTCTCTCTCTCTCTCTCTCTCTCTCTCTCTCTCTCTCTCTCTCTCTCTCTCTCTCTCTCTCTCTCTCTCTCCAACCCGCGTCCGCGTCTAGAGAGGAGAGGAAAGAGGAGGATAGGAGGAGAAACAGGAAGAGTAAAGGAGGAGGAGGAGGAGGAGTGGGAGGAAGAAGTGTTCTATAATTGGAGGGGCGTGATGGGAGAGAGAGAGAGAGAGAGAGAGAGAGAGAGAGAGAGAGAGAGAGAGAGAGAGAGAGAGAGAGAGAGAGAGAGAGAGAGAGAGAGAGAGAGAGAGAGAGAGAGAGAGAGAGAGAGAGAGAGAGAGAGAGAGAGAGAGAGAGAGAGAGAGAGAGAGAGAGAGAGAGAGAGAGAGAGAGAGAGAGAGAGAGAGACTAAAGATTGAATGATTAAGGAGGAAAGACTGATGAACACACACACACACACACACACACACACACACACACACACACACACACACACACACACACACACACACACACACACACAAGGAATGAAAAGCGGAAAAAAATATACAAAAAAAAGGCAAATGCGAGAGAGAGAGAGAGAGAGAGAGAGAGAGAGAGAGAGAGAGAGAGAGAGAGAGAGAGAGAGAGAGAGAGAGAGAGAGAGAGAGAGAGAGAGAGAGAGAGAGAGACGTGGGGGAAGGGGGTCGTTGAGCAAACAAACAAGAACAAAGCAAACAAGTGAACATAAGATTGATAGTGACCGAGACATGACAAACAAGGAAAGGAACGCAACACTGAGGGATCCAAATAAAGTGGAAGGAAGGAAGGAAGGAAGAAAGGAGGGAAGAAAGGAAGGAGGGAAGAAAAAAAACGAGGAAGTATTGAATTAATGAATAAATGAAGGTAGGAAGAAACGAAAGAATAAAATAAATGAAGGCAGAAATGAATGATTGAAGGCAAGAAGTAAGAAAGGATGGATGGAAGGAAGGAATAAAGGAAGAAAGGAGGATGTTTGGATAGAAGGAATAGAAGGAAAAATGCAAATCAGACTAATATAAAGAGAAAAGAGGAAAGGAAAGGAAATGAATTAAGAGGAAGTCGAGAAGAACAAGGAGGAGGAGGAGGAGGAGGAGGAGGAGGAGGAGGAGGAGGAGCAAAAAGAAAACGTTATGTAAGACCTGACATTCCTAATTTAAATCATAATTCTACAAGTGTCCTCCATCTTTCTCTCCTTCCTTCCTCTCCCTCCCTCCCTTCCCACCTCTCCCTCCTGTCTCCTCTGATAATCAAAGAGCCCTCCACATCCAACAAATTCTTCAGATGCCCTCCAATCTCAACTATCTTTCCTCCTGATCCCTCTGTCTTCTCTCTAGATTCCTCCACTACATCCAAGCCCTCTCTCTCTCTCTCTCTCTCTCTCTCTCTCTCTCTCTCTCTCTCTCTCTCTCTCTCTCTCTCTCTCTCTCTCTGACACATCACTCGTTCCTCGTCTTTCTCTTTCTTGATTTTCTCTTTCTCTCATTCCTGCCATTTCTCTATCTCATTCAGTTTCTTGTTTTTCTCTTCTTCTTCTTCTTCTTTCCTCCTCCTCCTCCTCCTCCTCCTCAACAAGAGACTGGAGGAAAGCGAGGAACGGTGAGGAAAGTTACCTAAGTTTGGAGAGGAAGGGGACAAAGAAATGTGGTGAGAGAGAGAGAGAGAGAGAGAGAGAGAGAGAGAGAGAGAGAGAGAGAGAGAGAGAGAGAGAGAGAGAGAGAGAGAGAGAGAGAGAGAGAGAGAGAGAATAGGAAAGGAAAGGAACAGACATAAGATTGACACCAAGACACAGACAAACAGACACACACAGACAAAAGGATAGACAGAAAAATTACCTCAATACATTAGAAACTTACGCTATCAAGACTTGCTTCCCTAGAGAGAGAGAGAGAGAGAGAGAGAGAGAGAGAGAGAGAGAGAGAGAGAGAGAGAGAGAGAGAGAGAGAGAGAGAGAGAGAGAGAGAGAGAGAGAGATTGTTGGCCATAAAATACTTATCGTTATTACTTGGTTCCTCCTTTCTTTCCATCTTTTTTCCTTTATTTTCTTTTTTTCATCCTTCCTTCCTCTCTTCCTTCCTTCCTTTCTTCCTAACCATAAAATTTTTCTACTTTATTCTTTTCTTTCTCTACAATTTCTTTCTGTTCATGTGTGTGTGTGTGTGTGTGTGTACATATTCTCTCTCTCTCTCTCTCTCTCTCTCTCTCTCTCTCTCTCTCTCTCTCTCTCTCTCTCTCTCTCCTCGCCATTTACTTCATATCCTGCAGCCGGTAATATTCTTTCCTTTCTCATTCCCTCCGTTGTTTGAGAGAGAGAGAGAGAGAGAGAGAGAGAGAGAGAGAGAGAGAGAGAGAGAGAGAGAGAGAGAGAGAGAGAGAGAGACTACCTACAACCTATTCATACAGAAAAAAATCTTAAAGTTTACAACACTTCTCATCTCTCTCTCTCTCTCTCTCTCTCTCTCTCTCTCTCTCTCTCTCTCTCTCTCTCTCTCTCTCTCTCTCTCTCTCTCTCTCTCTCTCCAGGTGACATGAAAGAGAAATGAGGCGGCAGCAGCGTTCCAACACGCGTGAGGTGACCGTGAGGGAGAAAGTTTGGCGAAAAGGTGAGGGTTGCGGGAGTGTGTCTGGAGTCAACACGGAGGAGGAGGAGGAGGAGGAGGAGGAGGAGGAGGAGGAGGAGGAGGAAGGGCGTAAGTATCTTCTAACGAGGTGTCTACTTTAGCAGTATGATTCCTGTATTAAGAAGGGCACGAGGAGGAGGAGGAGGAGGAGGAGGAGGAGGAGGAGGAGGAGGAGGAGGAGGAGGAGGAGGAGAAGGAGGAGGATGAAGAGAGGGGAGGGGGAAGGAGGAGGAGGACTTATCACCAATTTAGGAAAGGAAACGAGAAATAGGAAGGGAAGAAATAATAAAGAGGATGTAAACATACACACACACACACACACACACACACACACACACACACACACACACACACACACACACACACACACACAGAAACCTTCACCAATTTAACCTCATCCAAAAATTAACGAAATAAAAGATAAAATAGAAACCTTTTTCACACACACACACACACACACACACACACACACGTTCACTAGCTGTGTGTGTGTGTGTGTGTGTGTGTGTGTGTGTGTGTGTGTGTGTGTGTGTGTGTGTGTGTGTGTGTGTGTGTGTGTGTGTGTGTGTGTGTGTGTGTGTGTGTGTGTGTGCGTGTGTGTGTTTGTGTGTACGTCCATTCCTTGTTGATCCCTCCACATATTGATTCACCCTCCCCCCACTACACTCCACTCCCTTCCATCCCTCCCTGTCTCCTCCGTCCTTCCCTCCCTCCCTCCTTCCTTCCTTCCTTTTTCCCCTCCCTCTTCCCGCCGCCTCTTCTCTCCCCTCCACCTTCCCGCCCACGCTCACTTCAGATCTCGTAATGACTGTTACTACCCTGTGATTCTAGACACTTGTGCAATTGTTTGCCTGACAGACGGCTTTCTCTCTCTCTCTCTCTCTCTCTCTCTCTCTGACACACATCTAGAGAGAGAGAGAGAGAGAGAGAGAGAGAGAGAGAGAGAGAGAGAGAGAGAGAGAGAGAGAGAGAGAGCCGCGGGCGTATGTGCTGGTTGGTTCCGTCCTAAAGAGGAGAGAACAGGAGGGCGAGGAAAGATGGCTGGCTACACGGACGACGAGAGAGAGAGAGAGAGAGAGAGAGAGAGAGAGAGAGAGAGAGAGAGAGAGAGAGAGAGAGAGAGAGAGAGAGAGAGAGAGAGAGAGAGAGAGAGAGAGAGAGAGAGAGAGAGAGAGAGAGAGAGAGAGAGAGAGCAAAAGGAGGCAAGAGAGAAGACTATCTGTGGAAGGACAACTTATAAGAAATCAGGTACAAAGTGAAGAAGATGGAAGGAAAGCATCTTAAGCTATAAGACACATGATCCTACAAAAACAAAAACAAAAAAAAACAGAAGAAAGAGCGACGAAGGAAGAACAATAAGGAACAGAGAGATGCAGAAGGCGAAGGAGGAGGAGGGTGAGAGTCTTACAGGAGAGTCTTGCACCAAGGCAGCGATAAAAGCACCGACAACAGACAAGCTGCCACACACACACCATCATTTTCAGCTTAGCGTGAGCACGGCAGCGGGAACTTGGCGGGTTATGGTTGGCGAGGCACGGCAGGAAGGAAGGAGGGAAGAGGTGAAGGAGGAAGTGATGAGGGAGGAGTGGGGGAAGAGGAGGAGGAGGTGATAAAGGAGGAATTAAGGAAAAGTAAGGAAAAGAAGGAAAAGGAGGAAGGAGGATATAAGAAGCGAGGAGTATGTGAGGCGGGGAGAGGAAAGGAGGAGGAGGAGAATGTAAGAAGGTAAGGAAGAAGGAGGAGGAAGGGGCGAGGAGTAGGTAAAGGGAATAGGTGAGAAGAGGAGGCAGGGATCAAGAGGGATGAGGAAGAAGTAAGAAATGGAAGGAGGAAGTAAAGAGGGAGGAGGTTGTGAAGGGAGTCAAGGAACAAGGAAGAGGTAAGGGAATGGGAGAGAAGAGAAAAGGAGCTAAGAAAGAAGAAAAGACCAGAAAAAGTTAACAGAGAAGAAAATCAGAAAAAAAAACAGACACATAAACTAAAGGGTGACAAGAGTAAACAAATGGAGGAACATGAAAAAAACGAAAATAACAAGAGATAATCAAAGTAAACAGAAGAAAAAAAGAAGAAAATATGAAAGAAAGGAAAAGAGGAAGTGGCATTGAGAGTGAAAGAGGCAAAAGGAGCAAAGAGAGAGACTAAGAAAGGTGAGGTATAATGACGACAATAATTACAGTATGGTGACCCGAGTAATGAGCGGCAGTACTTATTTATGAGAGGTCAAGGGGGATTCAGTGACTTACCTGTAGAACTCAACAGGTGAACCGAGGAGGAGGAGGAGGAGTAGGAAGAGAAGGAAGGAATGATAAAAAGACTATTTGTATATAGTGAGGTTACTTGTTTCAGGGTATTGCTTCATCTTACCTATTTTAACCCATAATATGAACATAGGCCAAGCAGATAGTGCGAAGGTACACAGTGGCAAGAAAAATGTGAGAGGGAAGGACTGTGAGAATGTGAGAGGTAAGCGAAAGAAGAGGGAAAAGAAAACGACAAGGAGAGGGAGGACAGGAAGGTTGGAATTTCTTTTCTTCGTTTTACTTTTCTCCTTCTCTGTGCATTTTTCTTTCAAAATCTCATGTTTATAAAAGAAATATCCTTAGCTGTTTCTTATTTGTCTTTTACCTCCCTGTTTTTCTTTCATTCTCGCTGTTTCCGTGTCTTGTTTTTCTTTATTTCGCTTCTTCTCTTTACGTAAGCTTGGATCTTTTCTGCTAACAGCGACTATAAAACCATGAACATTTCTCTCTTTTTTCCTCTTTACGTCCTCAGAACTCTTCCAGGATCTTGTTCTTGTTGATTGTTCTTGTTTTGTTCTTTTCTCCGACCTTTTTTTTTCTGCTTTGTCTCCTTCTCCTCCTGTTCCTCGCCGTAGCCTTCTTGATTCTTGTTTTTGTTGATCTCGTAGCTGTTCTTTTCTCCTTTTCTCCTCCTCCTCCTTCTCTCTCTTCTCGTCCTCCTCCTCTCCCTACTCTTCTTGGTTCTTATTTTTTGTTGACCTTGTAGCTGTTCTTTTTTCTCCTTTTGTCCTTGACTTTTTTTTTATCTCTTCTCCTCCTTCTCCTCCTCTTCGTCGTAAGAATAAGTCAAGGGGGATGCGGCCGCTTGCTCAGCCTTCCTCCTTACACAACGGACCCACAAGAAGCAGAATCAAGAGAGCTCCCCCCTTCACCTCGCCTGACTCAGCTACATAGAAAACGTAACCTCTAGCCTCCCGCCGAAAGCCGATACGTAAAATGCATCACAGCAACGCATAAACAGTCTAATAGAACCCGTTGCTGAGAGAAAAACGGGAGTGTGGGACGATAGTTTTGTGTGTGTTGTTTTTTGACGTTTTCTTCTGGTGTGTGTGTGTGTGTGTGTGTGTGTGTGTGTGTGTGTGTGTGTGTGTGTTTTACGTTTCTGAAATGGAAATGAGATGTCACGTTTCTGAAATTATATGAAAGGAGAAATGGGAAAGGAGAAGTTTATTATATGTTTTTTTTTTTTTTTTTTATTTATTTGTTTGGTCTATTTGTATGTAAAGTGGAATTGCTAAAGGGGTGAAGTGAGAAAAGGAATATAGGAAAGGAGAAAAAAGCAGGTTGCTCAAATGACACTACGATAACAACTTCATAAAGAAATAGTAAACTTGATGTAATGAAAACCATCCACCCACACACACACACACACACACACACACACACACACACACACACACACATTATATACAAGTTCACACAGATTATAATCACACGATGAAATAGAAAAAAAAATAGAAGCAATTATCTCATCTTGCCGTTAAGTAAATACAAAATATCCAGTCAATCTGAAATCAATTAAGAATTTGGAAATGACATGACCGACTCTCTCTCTCTCTCTCTCTCTCTGATTGGATACCACTTCCGGGATGGATATTTTTCTTAATTACTAATCCACCTGAAGTCACCTGATGATCCATACCAATTAAAAATATATTGCAAGGCAGGTGTGTTGTATTGCACGTTTCTCAGCACTCAGGTAACAACAGTGATTAAACACGAAAGAAAAACACAAGATTAAAAAAAAAGTGAACATGGAATGGATACTGATTGGATGTAAATGTTTGGTTTCCGTGTGTGTGTGTGTGTGTGTGTGTGTGTGTGTGTGTGTGTGTGTGTGTGTGTGTGTGTGTGTGTGTGTGTGTGTGTGTGTGTGTGTGTGTGTGTGTGTGTGTGGAAAAATATTACTTCAACATTTTATTTTTGTCATGGCATTTCAATTCATGCCTGGGAACGTTTAACTTAATTATCCTTCCCCTTCGTTTTTTTTTATTTATTTATTTATTTATTTATTTTATTTTTTTATAGACAGACTCAATTATTCTATCTGATGTCTGTTTACTTTTTTATATAATGAAATATATTTATTGCGTTTCCATTCGGATCTTTATCTCTGTTAGTTATTAGAATATAAAATTCACTATCATTATCATTATCACAATCATGTTAATTATTACTATCAACATTATTATAATCCTAAATTTTTCTAAGCTTCGCGATGATGGAGTGAACAGTAACAAAGAAATAGAAGGGAAGAAAAATATTCTCCTTTTACATATTGTTCACTTTGCTGACCCGCTGAAATTCTTGTGGTAAATGGAAAGGGAAAATGAAAGAGAGAGAAAAAAATGGAAAATGTAAAAATCTGAAAAAATCATTCTATTTCTTTATATTTTATTCTATCATTTATTTATTTATTCATTTATCTAGTTTTCCCATTTTCTGCCAGCATCCTTCGCTGTCCGTATGTCTGTCTGTCTGTGTGCTGTTTTGTTTCTCTGCCTGCTTGTCTTTCCGTTCATGTGATCATTCTTTCAGTTAGTCTGCCAATTAGTTTGTTTTACATTGTCTGTCTATGTTTTGCGTCTTTCTATCATTCCGTCCGTCCATATTTCTGCCTGTCTCTCTCTCTCTCTCTCTCTCTCTCTCTCTCTCTCTCTCTCTCTCTCTCTCTCTCTCTCTCTCTCTCTCTCTCTAACCTCCCACCCAAAAAAAAAAAAAAAAAGCGTTAAAAGCTCCGGGAATCACGACCATTTGGCATTTTTAGGGATGAATGATGATCCATGAATCATTTTCGGCCATTCACCATGGAGGAGGAAGAGGAGGAAGAGGAGGAGGAAGAGGAGGAGGAGGAGGAGGAGGAGGAGGAGGAGGAGGAGGAGGAGGAGGAGGTGGCTTAGGATACCAAATTAATCTGGACTAACCCAAAGACGAAGTAATTGGAAAGATTATGCGAAGGGAAAAGAGGAACTTGAGTGAGTGAATAACGCAGGGAGAGAGAGGGAGAGGGAGGGAGGGACGAAGCAGGAGGAAGGAAAGGAAGGAAGGAAGGATAAAAGACGAACGGAAGGTAGGGAGATAAAGGAGAGGATAAATTACGGAATGAGGAAGGTTAGTAAAGGAGAGAGAAGAGTCAGCAAGTTGCATGAAAGGAAAGGGTGGATGAAAATAATGGAATAATGAGAGAGAGAGAGAGAGAGAGAGAGAGAGAGAGAGAGAGAGAGAGAGAGAGAGAGAGAGAGAGAGAGAGAGAGAGAGAGAGAGAGAGAGAGAGAGAGAATCAGTCATAGAATTACGCTCGTGATATGAAATGCATGGGTGAGAGCAGGAAGGGGAGAGAGAGAACAGCAGTGGAGGGGAGAAAGAGGGGCAGGGTAGGAGGACGGTGCGTGAAAGTCAGTTAGAGTGGTGTTTTGTAAAGCTCTAATTACTGCACGCCCACACACACACACACACACACACACACACACACACACACACACACACACACACACTACAAGAAAAGTGACAAGAGAAGTTACCAGCAAAATAAATAAAAACAAATAAATAAACTGAATGCATATTTCCTGAATGTAAAATAAAAGATAAATAAGCAAAACATGAAAATGAATAAGTAAATAAATAAAACAGAAAAAAAAAATACTGATGTAAATTTGACGTCAAGATAAAAGCAAACAAAAATAAAATCACTGCACCAAACATTATCTTAGCCGTCATTACCACCAACACCATCACCACTAAAATCACCATCACCACCACCATCACCACCATCCCAATAATTTAATACACCCAAACAACCACACCAACCGCCTCACCACGCCATGACGCAACACTCCAGGCAGCCGTGGATGGGCGGTGGGTGGGGAACGAGTGGTAGGAGGCGAAGCGAGGAGGGACTATGGAGAGTGGGGGGTGGGGGGTGGGAAGGCGGGTGGTGGATGGGTGGAGGGAGGTGGGGCGAGGAGGTGCAGTGGGGAGGGTGTTTGGCCTCCTTCCTGGTTTCCATCCTTAACCTCTTTAAACTTTCCCAACTGCATTTACCACACGCGAGCAAGCACACACACAAACACACATTCACACACACACATACACACACACACACACACACACACACACACACAACTTTTTCTTAACGCGGCGGTAACGTCTTTCAGGCTGACATTCGCGCGCTCCCTTAGTTTGTCAAAAAGTTTTCGCCGATGTCCTTCTTGAGCAGCAGGAAGCGTGTGGTGTGTGGAGAGAGTCAGCGGTAGCCACAGATTAAGCTGTATATATAAGCTTTCCTCTCCCCTGAAGGGTAAACACACACACCACACACACACACACACACACACACACACACACACACACACGATCAAGGCAGTGTAATATTGAAACCCGTCCAACTTGACACGTACTTCAGTGGATTCATGTTACTGGAAACGTACTACTTCTATAAATCCTCTGTCACAATAAATTCCACGCATGTAACTTTAATCTCTTCTTTGTGAACCCTATGTAACTGTAAATCAAGCGTGACTGTATACGTGCCCCTGTAACACACACCTAAGGTACACAAATCAATAAACACACGAGTAACGAAGCCCCCCCACGCCTCTCCCACAAACAGCCAGTGGAGAGAGGATCTTCACACCCACGCCCACACTGATAAAGGCAGCCTGTTCTGTGGGCGGCCAAGTAACTGTCCGCCTGTTTGTTCATCTTTCCCGCCATACTGTAACTCTCCTCTCCTCTCTCTCTCTCTCTCTCTCTCTCTCTCTCTCTCTCTCTCTCTCTCTCTCTCTCTCTCTCTCTCAGCTGTTACTCAAGGTGGTGGGAGGAAGAGACAGCTGGATGAAGACATCTTACAGTGCCGATACTCAGAGGAGGAGGAGGAGGAGGAGGAGGAGGAGGAGGAGGAGGAGGAGGAGGAGGAGGAGGAGGAGGAGGAGGAGAAGCGAGTGGGGAGAGGGAAAGAGAAACCCAGAGAGGAGACTGAAGGTATGAATTAAAAGAAAATGAAATGAAACATAAAGAAAATGGGCACAAAAGGCGAACAGTAAAGAGAAAGACGAGAATGGAATAATAAAAGAGGAAGTGGAAGAAGGGGAGGAGAGAGTAAGAAAGGGGAGGAGGAGGCGGGGGGAATGACTGATCACTTCTTTCCTTCTATTCTCCCGCTTGCCACTTCCCTTATTTAACACCACAGGAAGGAGGAGGAGGAGGAGGAGGAGGAGGAGGAGGAGGAGGAGGAGGAGGAGGAGGAGGAGGAGAGGGTAGTAAAGGAAGATGGATGGTTTGGAATAGGTAATGCGATGGCTGTGGTTATAGTGGAGAGAGAGAGAGAGAGAGAGAGAGAGAGAGAGAGAGAGAGAGAGAGAGAGAGAGAGAGAGAGAGAGAGAGAGAGAGAGAGAGAGAGAGAGAGAGAGAGAGAGAGAGAGAGAGAGAGAGACCACACACCCACCCACACACACACACATAAAACAAAGACATACAGACATGCAGACCCAAGACAAACAAACACACAAGAAAGTCACTCCTTTATGTGTTTGTGTTTGGAGAAGGAAAACGAAAAAAAAAAGAAAACAGAGAGAGAGAGAGAGAGAGAGAGAGAGAGAGAGAGAGTGGGGGGGGACTCGTGGTGACAGCTTTATATAATACTTCGTCTATTTTCTTCTCACGATAAAGTTTTAATTGTGTAACAGGAGAAGCGCCAATGGACATGGAGGGGGCTTCATCTGGGGGCGCTGAGAGAAGGACGCAGCAAAGGGTTGTGGCGGGGAGTGGGGGTGCTACTGGGGAGAAGGGTGTGGAGACATCTGTGCCATTAGGTGGAGGGGGTGAGGAAGGGAGAGGGGAGAGGAGGTATCATCTGCTTTTAGAGAATAACAAGAGGAGCTACAGCTGCTGAGTCTGAGAGAAAGTGGGAAGAGGAAGAAGAAAGTAGTCAAGAAAAAGGAAGAGAGAGAGAGAGAGATAGGAAAGAGTGAAGAGAACAAGGTGAGGAGGAAAGTGAGGGAAGGAAAAAGCACAGACAGAGAAGAAAACAGAATAGCGGAGTGGGGAGAGGAGGAAGAAAAGAACAGTGAAGAAAAAGGAAGAGGAAGAGAGAGACTGTAAAGGGTGAAGAGAAGTGAGGAAGAGAAGAGTGGTGAAGAGCAAGGAAGTTAGAAAGAAGAGAAAATAGTGAAGTGACGAAGAACTGAGGCAGAAGAAGGAAGAATAAAGTATAAAAACATAAGAAAGAGAAGAAGGGAATAAAAGAGTGGAGAAAAGAACAATGAAAAGCAAGGAAAGGAGAGAAATATTGGAGAATACGTCGAAGAAAGGAAGAAAAGAGCATAAAGAAGCAAGGAAAGAGAAGAGATATGTGGAATAAGGAAGAAAATCGTGAAAGGAGAATAGAGACAAGAGTATTGAGAAGCAAATGGAGAAAAAAAAAATGAGAAAGTAGGGGAACACACAAAGCACAAAAAGAGGAGGAAGAAAAGAGAATGACGGAGTGAGGAAAGAGATAAATGAAAATAAAAAAGAGAAAAGAACATAGAAGCATAAGAAAGAAGAACTGAAAAAAGATAATGAACGATAAATGAACTGAAACAAACAAAAAATAATCAGAGTGAGACGAGGAAAAAAAAAAAAAAGGTGGGAAAAATACAGCAAAGTCGAGCAACAGGTAAACAAGAAAGAAAACAAATAGGCAGGTATAGGGATTAATTGACTGAATGACGAAATACAGACAGACAGCGTTAGTTGTGAGGCCACGTGGCGCCCAACACTCATCATCATTAATCTTCTTCACTTCCATCCGCTGATGCTCAATAAAATAGATTGCCGCAAGTTTAAAGGGAACGATTTTGAAAGACACCACTGGCGGGAGAAGGAGAGATGGAATTAAGTCAAATGTCTTAGTGCGAGTAGTTTAATTCTGCTCAGTAAAGTTGTATACGGTTAATGAAATTATTAGTGTCATATCATCATTAGAATCTAGTTAGAACAGCCGTATGGAAAGAAAACAAGGAATAAAAAAAATGGATGTTAGCACTGTAAAAACTAACGAAGACTGACGGCTATGATTACATAAGACCCATGACGAGAGAAAAGAAAAGGGCGATAAAAAATAAAACTTTAATCAGAACAAACTTTCACAATAGAGGAGGCTTAGGATGTGAGCCTTCTGGGGAGAGAGAGAGAGAGAGAGAGAGAGAGAGAGAGAGAGAGAGAGAGAGAGAGAGAGAGAGAGAGAGAGAGAGAGAGAGAGAGAGAGAGAGAGAGAGAGAGAGAGAGAGGGGGGGGGAGCTTGTGGCACGAGTAACGCTAGTCTCTAAACATGCACAGGGAAGGATACAGCTCCCACAGGCCCTCTAAATAGTGCCACTCGACCAGCAAGCTCCACGCGGCCCGCAGCGCCGAGGAGTCATCGAGGAAGGACGCAGCTCCCCCAGGACACCACAACGACACTTAAAAGTTTCGACGCTTATCTCTCTTACGCACTTTCGATTGGTTGTGGTGAAAATTACTGGAGGTTTTCATGATTTTAGTAACTAATAAGTATTCTACCTAAACTAGCACTAAAATAATGAGAACACATTTGAAAACCCCTTCGTAACTTAAAAGAGCTTGCATGAAAACCCCCGCAACTTCAAGAGCTTGCATCATGAATTAAAAGGAAACCACTGAAAGCTCCCTTAACTTGAAAAGCTGAAAACCAGACTAATCATTCCTGTGGTCTCTGAAAACAGTCGTTACGGCAAAGCAGCGTTCAAGAATACGACACAATGGCAGGAGTGAGACAGGTGTGGCGCGTCCCAAGGCAGACACAGAAGCGCCTCCAAGCGACACTCCCACACTGCAGTTATACGTGTGTGGACTTGTGGTCACCGGAGCCTCGCCAACTGTACCCACACTTAGGTTCGTGTTCTTGGGCGTCTCAGTCTTGTCTTGCTTACTTTCAGCAGGCTCTTGCAATAGGCTCTTGAAGTACTGGGGTATTCAGGGATGTCCTCGTGTTTCGTGTGACGGTTCAGCAAGGATATACACTTATGTGAAGCTACCTACTCGTGCCTGTGGCCTTCGCAAAATTGTCCTGAAGAAAATCCGAAACTTTTAATTAAGAATGTATGTAAGCAGTTATCCCATATATGGAAACGGCTAATGGGAAGGTAGGCGAGGAGAAACCTTCGTCTTTCATATCCTGCATCTCTGACTAAATCATACGTTGTGCCATAATAAAAGGTCTTGTTATTGGGTAAAAGGTTTGATGCTCTTTGCTCTTCCATTATATTCCTTTGAAAAATAGGAGCAGGACGAAATGCAGGTGAATTTAGTCCCTTTCACCACACACACACACACACACACACACACACACACACACACACACACACACACACACAAACTGGTAGAGTTCAAACAGACTGGAATGTATGACCACTTTGCGACAAGCGATCAATCACGTAAACACAGCCACAAGTGGAGGGTGAGACCCGTCATTACTTTCCCCTGCTGACAGAGCCCCTGCGGAATCACAAAATATGACGCAACTTCACACCTGCAGTGGCCGTGGCGTGCTGGGAGGCAGTAACACGCCAGACAGCTTTGCGGCAAAAAGTCTGGCATATGGAGGAAGACTAAAACACCGGGTGGGACTGGAAAGACACTCCTGAGCCTAACATTAGCCTTGTAAACCACCAGTACATGAATGGTGTACAGCACGAACACTGGTTTGGTAACGCGTCTCGACATATTTGCCAAAGTTACCGCTAATGATCAAAGTGTGTTGGACAGGTGTCGACTTTACGCCCAAGACATGTGCCGCTGTGGTACAAGGTCACGTAAGGAGGAGCAGGTACGAAACTGGAAAAGCTGTGGTGCTAAGCTGAAGTGATGTGGACACCAATGACAAGCAGGGAGAATGTGATCAAAACAAGTGTCCCACAAAGTACAGTTAATGTGACAAAAGGAAGACATTATGGCGCGTACAGCATCGGCCACGTAACTACTGGTGGAGGGCGTTAAGAAGCAGCACTCCTCCATCAGGAAATCATCTATCAGGGGCAGGGAATATGGCATGACTGAGAGAAACCACTTATCACCTCGATACCAGACACGGTTCTGGCGTTAATCTTAATGTCTTGACACCTTGAACTTCATCGTGATTATTTTTTCATAATTAGTTTCCTAAGATGATGGGAAATAAGATCGGGAAGAAAGATTAGAGAAGTATTTATGAGTACAATGACGAGCAAGAGACAAGAGCTGCAACATAACTTGACAACTTTTTCAGAGAGATACTTTGCCAGACAGATTGGAATAAAACTTGACAAAAGAAAGCTATTTAGATGCAATCTTGAAGATGACTTGGGGGGCACGAAACGAAAAGAGAGAAAGAGAGAGAGAGAGAGAGAGAGAGAGAGAGAGAGAGAGAGAGAGAGAGAGAGAGAGAGAGAGAGAGAGAGAGAGAGAGAGAGAGAGAGAGAGAGAGAGAGAGAGAGAGCGGGTGGGGGGACAGGAGCAGGTAAGGAGAGCCAAAGACCGTGTGCTGGCAGTTTTCAAGTCTCAGAAATGCAACTGTCACGTGAGAAGCGAGGAAAATCATGACCTAAAAAGCACTTGGACGCACCTAGCAAGTCTCCTGCTGCGTTGCGAAAGGAACCTCTTGTTTGTGAAAAGAACATGGGAACTTTTCTTCAGCGAAACACGAACTCAGTGGAAAGGGGAAAGGGGACGACGCAGTAAAGGTGGAACAATACAGAATCACGTGGAAAAGAGAGGGAGTACTGTTGACACGGGAGGTTATAAGAGGAACAAGGGGAGAAGGAATGTAGAAAATGGGCGATGGTGATGGTGGAGGGCAGTCAAGGGGAAACTTTAGGAGACCGTTATTCTCGATGTATCCCCATAGTGCATTCCAACCTGACACAGGGATTAGGTTCTGTCTTTAGTTTTCAGGGGGAGTTTATGTGGCATTCCCTGTGTACGGTCACTCGTGCTGGTATTGTAACTGTGACTTCTATTACTACTGTTACAACAATTCTGCTACCGTAGTCCGTTGCGTAATATTTCTTAAGTAATTTTTTTTTCGATTTAAATGGAGATGAAAAATTACGTCAAAGAAAAAAATAATAAAAGGAAGCCAAGGATACTGCGCTAATAACTCAATACAGCACACACACACACACACACACACACACACACACACACACACACACACACACACACACACACACACAACCACAGAAAACCCTAATTTCTTTAAATCAAGACAAGACCAACACAATTAAAACAACCCGTTCATTTCTGCCGGGGCCACCTACTTCCACCCACTCACGACCCTATTTCCTCCCTACCACACCCAGACACTCCCTTCCACCACGCTACCCAACCCCACCAAAGACCCTCGAGACAATTGCCAACCACAACAGGCGCCTCAATATCCGCCGCGGCCAAGTCTTTTGCTATGCATGATGGCGCCGACAACACACGGAGCCTAAGGTCGACACGCGCCATCTGAGTGAGGAGAGATTCGCCCTTTGTGATTTATCGTGTGTCTGTGGTGGTCAAAGGGGAACGGGAGAGGACGGGAGGGGACGGGAGGGGACGGGAGGAGGTCAGACGGGACGGGGGGTGTCAGAGGGGATGTGCGGTAGGGAAGGAAGCATTGGTAGCAAGGGAAGGGTTGAGGGAAGCCGTGAATGATAGGAAGGCACTGGTGGAGGTGTGTGGAAGGAAGGTTTATGCTGGTCTGGTTTTCTTTGTGTAAGTGTTGTTTGTTTGTTTGTTTGTTTGTTTGTTTGTTAGATGTAGCTTGTTATTTCGGGTTTTTCTTTGTGTTTTGTTTTTTTCTATGTAGATGATTTGGTGCCGTTTATTTATTTTTGTTTGTTTGTTGGATATGTATAATTTTATCTTAAGTCTTTCGTGTTTTGATTACGATTTTTCTTTTTCTATTTATGGTGTTGTCTGTTGTTGTTAGCTGCTGTTTTCCATTCTTTCCTATAAGAAAACCCACGAGTTTATATTTTCTTAAGATTTCGTACATTTTCCTTTATTACTAGAGAAAAATAGATAGGAATTCTTCACCTTCTATTAACGATTTTCCTATGTATACTATTATATTTATTATCATCCAGTGTTTCGCTTCATTTCTTGCCTGAATATTGATATTTTACTTTTCCTATATTCTCATTTATCACTGAGAGAAAGCGAAACCGGAGACAAGAAAGGAAGATGAGTAGGTCTGCTAAGGACAAGGAGACCATTGAGTGGCAGGTGGTACAAGGCTGTCTGTCACCTGTACTGGGAAAGTGGTACTTGACACCCTAACTGGAACATAAATCACGGAAGAAAGTGACGCAAATGCAATCTAGAGGACAACTATCTGGGGAGGGGGAACACATGAATAAATTGTGAGGGAAGGAGGAAAAAGAGGAAGAAGAAGGGGAGGAAAAAGAGAAGAAACACACAAGTAGCGGACCTGTTGCCCTTACGAGGCTCTTTGTGATAAACTACACTGCGTAATCTGAAGTGACACGCTGGAGGAAGGAGGAGGAGGATTAGGAACAAGAACAGGAATAAGAACAAGAGAAATCCTCTCATGGAAACAAACTGAAGGAAGCTATTTGGTAGTTAAGGTTGTTTAGAATGAGGAGACAAATTCTTTTATGTATATATGTAGCCAAGGCAACAAAACATAACAAAAAGGCCAAGCGAAGGTAACAGTTCCTAAAAAAAAAGTCAGAAAAGGATTACTAAAATTTCTGATAATAAACATAAGACAAAATCCAGAAAAAAAAACGTGGGAGACATTACCTGAAGTGCAAGATTTACATGGGAGAGTTACCTGCTTGGGAGTTTCGTGGGGGGAGGTTTCCTAGTCCAAGGCTACCTGGGAGAAGGCCACCTGTACATTATAAGAGGGTCATAGATACTTGAGAGGAGTGTACCTGAGAGAAGGCTAGTTAAGGACCGCCAGGTGAGGACGATTACAGGTAACGTGACAGAGAGAGAGAGAGAGAGAGAGAGAGAGAGAGAGAGAGAGAGAGAGAGAGAGAGAGAGAGAGAGAGAGAGAGAGAGAGAGAGAGAGAGAGAGAGAGAGAGAGAGAGAGAGAGAGTATTTTCGTCCTCCACCTTATGTTTCTTTACTCTCTCTCTCTCTCTCTCTCTCTCTCTCTCTCTCTCTCTCTCTCTCTCTCTCTCTCTCTCTCTCTCTCATACACACACAAATATCTCATTAACATCTCGAAGGTCGCAGCGTATTCCAAGGGATCTGTTTTTCTGATTAATTCATTCCGTCACTCTCCTCCTCCTCCTCCTCCTCCCCCTCCTCTTTCTCCTCCCCAAGGCCTCCAATCCCTCCAGGGACGTGGGGAAAGGGGATTACTTGCATGGACTGGCCAATCCTCTAATCCCCTGACGGAGGACTGAAGTGTGTGTGTGTGTGTGTGTGTGTGTGTGTGTGTGTGTGTGTGTGTGTGTGTGTGTGTGTGTGTGTGTGTGTGTGTGTGTGTGTGTGTGTGTGTGTGTATTACGAAACCCAATCTAGCCTTGCAACACATAACACATAATTACACACACACACACACACACACACACACACACACACACACACACACACACACACACACACAGCGAAATACGCAATACCAACAAATTCACGAGTAAATCATAACGAAAGCCTTTGATCTGTTATAACGACTTTACTGTTATTACGAAAGATGCCCTAGATCAAATAACAAGCAAGGCAAAGACAATTATAGATAAAAGGATGGAGTCTGAAATAGGAGAGAGAGAGAGAGAGAGAGAGAGAGAGAGAGAGAGAGAGAGAGAGAGAGAGAGAGAGAGAGAGAGAGAGAGAGAGAGAGAGAGAGAGAGAGAGAGAGAGAGAGAGAGAGATTCATTACCATTATTATTTATTTAATCATCTACTGGTCTGCATGAAAGATAACAACATAAGAGTACGAGAGGAACGAAGGGAGAGAGATAAAAAGTGATACGAATATGGATGAAATAATAAATGCGGGGGAAGGAGAATGAAATGAAAGACAAGATAATGAAACTCGAGATGAGAAAGACACAATAGACACAGAAGAGAGAAAGAGAGAATAGTAATTAGAGCAAGGGAAATAAGAGAAAGGGAAACAGTGAGAAAGAGAATTAAATATGTGATGACTGAAAAAAATATAAATGAACAAATAGCAAAACAGAGAGAGAGAGAGAGAGAGAGAGAGAGAGAGAGAGAGAGAGAGAGAGAGAGAGAGAGAGAGAGAGAGAGAGAGAGAGAGAGACTGTGTGTGGTGTGTGTGTGTGTGTGTGTGTGTGTGTTTAGAACAGAAACAGAGGAGGAAATACATTTGTCAGAAAGCATTTATCTTACCACAGCTCTCTCTCTCTCTCTCTCTCTCTCTCTCTCTCTCTCTCTCTCTCTCTCTCTCTCTCTCTCTCTCTCTCTCTCTCTCTCTCTCTCTCTCTCTCTCAGCACGTCTCTAAAAGCACTTGCCTCTTTCATGCTGTTTCGTTTAGTGTTTCGTTCTCCTCCTTCTCCTCCTCCTCCTCCTCTTCCTCCTCCTCCTCCTCCCTATCCTCCTCCCCACTCCCTGTTCCCCAGTCTAGGAAAACGACGATATATGACTGAGACTAAACCCACATTAAGCTCTCAAAGCTCTCTTTATTCTCTGCTCGCTGTGTGTACGAGAGAGAGAGAGAGAGAGAGAGAGAGAGAGAGAGAGAGAGAGAGAGAGAGAGAGAGAGAGAGAGAGAGAGAGAGAGAGAGAGAGAGAGAGAGAGAGAGAGAGAGAGAGAGAAATACCATCATAACACAACTACGAGACGCAAAAACATTTCTCTCACTAGGCTGTAAACATCACTACATCTGCCTCTTCCCCCCTTTCCCTTTTAGCCCCTTCCTCTTCTTACTCTCCTTTCGCATCCTCCTCCTCCTCCTCCTCCTCCTCCTCCTCCTCCTCCTCCTCCTCCTCCTCCTCCTCCTCCTCCTCCTCCTCCTCCTCCACTTCCTCTTCCTCCTACACCCAGAGCACGGAAAGGAATGGCAATAACAACATCCACCTGACGGAGGAGGAGGAGGAGGAGGAGGAGGAGGAGGAGGAGGAAGCCAGACGTACGAACCATTTAGAGACGAGAAAAGAGAAAGTGAGCGAAACGGTAATGGAAACAAACGGAGAATCTTGACGTTCATTCCACCCTCCTCCTCCTCCTCCTCCTCCTCCTCCTCCTCCTCCTCCTTTTACTCACAAATGACGCAACGTTCCTCAGTCACCGCTTACCTGCAAAAAAAAAAAAAAAAAAAAACATTAGTAAATAACATTCGTAAAACAGTCCTTAAAGTGAAAAAATGGGGGAAATACACAAAAGACGCGGGCAAACTATAACTGTGAATTATGTCTAGGCAGTAAAAAGGAAAAAAAAAGAAGGGAAAATGGAGGAAAATACATACTATACATAATATCTTTGTATGAATTACGAGAGTCATAATCTTGCGGCTCCTGTGTTTTGATGGCGAGGAAGGAGGAGGAGGAGGAGGAGGAGGAAAAAAGAAGAAACGTGAAGCATTCCATAATCTTGTAATTTCTCTCTCTCTCTCTCTCTCTCTCTCTCTCTCTCTCTCTCTCTCTCTCTCTCTCTCACGTAGGCCGCGGTCAGTCACCATTACCACTGCCATCTCTCATCATCCCTCACGCAGGGCATCAACATTCACTGGCTCGCTGCAATGTATTAAACCCATTGGAGGCCGCCTGTGTTTATGCGAGACAGTGACATCAACTGCCCTGCTGACTTATGGGGGTAACTATCACTACTACTACTACTACTACTACTACTACTACTATTACTACCACCACCACCATTCCTTTCCCGTTCTTCTTTCTCTTCCATCATCATCTGTCACATTCGCTATCCTACTTTAAAGATCTACTACTATTACTACTACTACTACTACTACTACTACTACTACTACTACTGCTACTACTACATCACCTTTCGCTTTTAATACTCTACATTGTTCATTTTACGCATCTAATACTGTACTTTATCACAAACTTGTAAGAACAGCATAACATTATTTGCTGGTATTTTTTTTCGTTAGTGTTCCTTTGTGTTCCCTTTCTCTCAAGTTATTACTCTTACATTGTCACAGCGTCGTAGGAAGTAACGTTATATTATCTTCGGTTTGTTTTTTCATTTGTGTTCCTTTGTGCTTTTTTTAGTTTGATATGTTACCGATCCTTTTTTTATTTACTTTTTTTTTTACTTTTTTTTTTTTTATTTACGCGAATTCACAACAGGCTTAAACTCTACACATGTATAGCTATTCAAAGAGCTATTCTTTCTCCTTGTCTTCGTCTCATTTTTTCTCCTTCCGATTCCTTCCCTTACCAACATTATTTTCCTTCCTTCCTTCCTTCTTTCTTTCTCCTTCTCCCTCCACCTCGTCCTCCCCCTCTTCCTCCCTCAGTAATACATATAATACATGTAAAAGAAGAAACTTTATACTAAAACTTATCTTTCTATATACAAGAAACTTTAAACGAAGAGCCACAAGATATATATAGCCTTACATGCTCTCTCTCTCTCTCTCTCTCTCTCTCTCTCTCTCTCTCTCTCTCTCTCTCTCTCTCTCTCTCTCTCTCTCTCTCTCTCTCTCTGTTACTCATCCATGCCATACTTTTCCCTCCCTCCGTGTCAGGTGCTTTCCTCCCTGTCACTCAGCCTCACTTGTTCCCATTCCCCTGTCACCACTTTCCCCCTTCCCGTCGATCACTCCCTGGCGCCTCCCTTTTTATGGTAATTTCAGCTTTTTCAATTTTTTATTTTTTTTTATTTTGTGTGTGTTCCTACGGCTTCCTCTTGCTACTTGCCCTATTTTTTTTTTCTCTCTCTTTCTCTCTCCTCTGCTCAGTCTCCTTCCTTGCTTCTCTTTCTTATCCTTTCACTCTTTTTTTGTTTTCTTCCCTCCGCCTTCACGTCTCTGCCTGTCCTACTCTTCTTCCATGCATCATCCACCCTGTCTCCTCCTTGCCTCCTTCCTACCTCACGTCTGCCTTCTATCCTCGTCTCGTCGCGCCAGCCTCATCCTCCTGCCCTTCCCTGCATATTACGAGGCTCATATCCTTGCTGACACCCACATCCAGCCTCCCTTCACTCCTTCCCTCCCTCCTACAATCTCTTCCTTCCCAAGCTCCTACACTTCCTTTCTTTCCTCCCTTAGTGTCTTCTCCCGTCATTCATCTTCTTTGTCTGTCATCCTCCTTCTGTCAAATATCAAAAGTTTACCTTCCTGGCTTATTATTCTTTCCCTCCTCCTCCTCCTCCTCTTTCTGTCTCTTAGCTCTTTTTTTCGTCTTTTCCCCCTCCTCCTCTTTCTCCTTCTCTTCTTCTGCCTCTTCTGCTTCTGCTGCTGCTGCTTCTCCTTTGTTGGGAATTAGGGTGAAGGAGGAAAGTGATGAAATGATGAGATGATGAGAAATGAATTACGGAATGGCTTGGGTATATAGATATGGAGGGAAGGAAGGGAGATGATGATGATGATGATGATGATGATGATGATGATGATGATGATGATATGATGATGATGATGATAAGGAGGACGAGGAGGAAGGATAGTTGAATCTTGCTTAATCTTGAGAGAGAGAGAGAGAGAGAGAGAGAGAGAGAGAGAGAGAGAGAGAGAGAGAGAGAGAGAGAGAGAGAGAGAGAGAGAGAGAGAGAGAGAGAGAGAGAGAGAGAGATTTTTACTCTTAACCATCCTACGCCTCTCACTCTTACTCTTCCTTACTATCCTCTACTATTCTTTACTATTCAAGCTGAGTAGTTCATTAAGACACGTAAGGGCCAAAAGATCTGCTACCGTTTGTTCATCCTTTGTGTACCCTTCAATATTTCCTTTAACACACTTTTTCACTTCCCCTCCTCCTCTCCTTCCCTCTTTCCTTAATCTCTCTCTCTCTCTCTCTCTCTCTCTCTCTCTCTCTCTCTCTCTCTCTCTCTCTCTCTCTCTCTCTCTCTCTCTCTCTCCCTAAGAAACACTGCCTTCCTTAGCTCTTCCTTCTAAAGTCCTCCTCCTCCTCTTCCTGTCCCTCTTCCTCTTCCTCCTCCCTCAACCATTACCTTCCTCAAGCTTCCGTCCCATTTTTCTTGTCTTCCTACTCTTTCTTCCCTTTATCAGCACTTCATTCCTTTCTTCCCTCTTCTTTCTCCTTCTATCAGTCCCATTTTTTTCCTCTTCCTTCCCTTTCCTTCCCTTGCAAGCATTATTTTCTTCCTTCTTTCTCCTTCTTCTTTCTCCTCCTCGCCTTCCTTCTCTTCTTCCCTCAATTATTACCTTACTCAAACCTTATCATTATTTTTTTTGTTCCTTCCCTTTTTTCTCCCTCACCAGCATTCCCTTTTTACTCCCTCCTCCTCCTCCTCCTCCTCCTCCTCCTCCTCCCCCTTCTCGTCCTCCTCCTCCTCCTCCTCCTCCTCCTCCTCCTCCTCCTCCTCCTCCTCCTCCTCCTCCTCCTCCTTAACAAGTGCCATAACGAAGCTGAGGAAGGCTCTTTTTCGAAAGGCGTAAAGGATGCAGGATGAAAAAAAAAGAAAAGAAAACATCAAAAGGAAAACAAGGATAGGAAAATACTTGAGAATCGTATCATGTTTGGTGAAGACTAAAATTGGAACGTATTATTATTATTATTATTATTATTATTATTATTATTATTATTATTATTATTATTATTATTATTATTACACAAGATGAAGGAAATGAGTTTAGAGAGAGACAGAGAGAGAGAGAGAGAGAGAGAGAGAGAGAGAGAGAGAGAGAGAGAGAGAGAGAGAGAGAGAGAGAGAGAGAGAGAGAGAGAGAGAGAGAGAGAGGACGCAATTTAATGAGAGCGGGGCCAAGCTATCATAATGAGACGCAGGCAAGTCTAATGCGCAGGAATATGAAAGACTTGAAAGTTGTGAAAGGCAACGAGAAATGAGAAGCAAGAATTGTACAAAGCCCGCACGTGCATAAAAGGATAGGAAGGAGAAAAAGGGGTGGGAGAAGGAGAGAGAAAAGGAGGTGATGGAAAGAGGGAATTACGTGGGTGTGCCAAAGAACCAAGGAGGAAAACGAAGGAAGGAATTGGAAAGGGATATGGTGGAAAGAAAAAGGAAAGAGAAGGAGGGATAGGAGAGGGAGAGGAAAAAAAGGGCGAAAGAATGGCGAAGGAACGTGGGAGTTACGTAGGTGTGTGTGAGAGAATCAATAATAAAAAAAAGGAATTGGAAAGGGTTATGGTGGAAAAGAACATGAAGGAAAGAAGGGAGGGAAAAGGAAAATAGGAAAAAATGATGAAGGAATAAGTAAATTAAGTGGGTAAGGAGGAACCATGAAGGAAAAGCGAAGGAATTGAAAAAAACAAAAAAAAAAACAGGAGGACCAGAGGCAGGAGAAAATAGGATAGCAAAACAAATAAATAGGAGAAACAAGATACCAAAAACAAGAATGAAAAATACCAGAGAGAAAAAATAGGACAAGAAAGGAAAGAAGAAATAGAATACCAGGAGGAGAAATGATAAAATTGAGAAAAATAAGAATAACAAGACAGAAAATGAAAAAAAAAGTGAATAGAGAGCAACCAAGGGAAACAGGATAAAAGGAAATGAAGGAACATGGTAAAAATAAAAGAAAATGAATAAAAGAAAGATGTGTTTGAGACTAAAGACAAAAAAAACAAAAACACGAATGAACTGAAGAAGAGAAAAGAGGAATACAAAAGAGAAAACGCGAGGGAGACACAAAAGGAGTGTAGGGAGGAATTGAAAAGAGGCAAGGACGAAGCAGGGAAGGACAAAGTAATGTAAAAAAAAAAAGAGAGCAGAACACGGGAGAAATGGAATGAGAGGGAAGGATGAAAGAAGGAGAAAAAAATAGAGAAAGAGAGCAAAGGAGAGCTGTAAAGGAAACGAAACGTAGAGAGAATAAAGAAATCAAAGAACGAAGGAGAGAGGAAAATAATTAAAGGAAAGGAGGAAACGAGATAGAGAGTAAAAAAGGAAGAAGAAAATAAAGCAAAAAGGGGAAAAGCATCTAAGGAAAAAGAGAGAAGCAAAAGAGGGAAGAAGCAGCGAAAGAGTATGAAAAAAAATATTCGAAATGAAGGAAAAAATAAATGGAAAGATTAAAAAAAAAGCGAAGGAGGGAAGAAGGTAAAGACCAATGAAGAGAGGAAAGAAAACCGAGAGAACCAGATAAGGAAGGAAACAAAGAAGAAATATAAAGCACATGAGAAAAAAAAGTTAAGAAAAAGGATGGGAAGAGGTAAATAGATAATAAAAAAAAGAAAAAAAGAAAAAAATATGCTAAGAATACAAGAGACAGAAAAAATAAGGTAATAAGAAAAATACGTGAAAGATAAGAAAGAAAAATGGAAGAGAGAAAATATAGTAAAAAGTGAAAGAAAATATGAGGAAACGAATCTTTAAGGAGATAATTATAGGAAAAAAGGTGAAAAAACAGGAAAAAAAAGAAAAAAAGATGTTTTCATAAGGTGGTGGGTGATTCGTGAAGGAGGAGAGAGAGAGAGAGAGAGAGAGAGAGAGAGAGAGAGAGAGAGAGAGAGAGAGAGAGAGAGAGAGAGAGAGAGAGAGAGAGAGAGAGAGAGAGAGAGAGAGAGAGAGAGAGAGTAGATACGCACTCGCTTTCAATTGTAACCTCTTCAGGTAACTGTGACTGTCTGCTTATGTTAGGAGGAGGAGGAGGAGGAGGAGGAAGAGGAGGAGGAGGAGGAGGAGGAGGAGGAGGAGGAATTGAGAAGTGAATGGAAAGGAAAGAAATAAGAGAGACATAAAAAGATGATACAGAAAATAATTGTGGAAAAAAAGAATGAAGACGTACAGGAACAGGAAGATGAATGAATATAGGTTGACGATAGTTTCTCTCTCTCTCTCTCTCTCTCTCTCTCTCTCTCTCTCTCTCTCTCTCTCTCTCTCTCTCTGTGTGTGTGTGTGTGTGTGTGTGTGTGTCTCAAATAAAAACGAAAGACAGATTAAAGTGAGCTGAGGCGGTCACCAAAAAAATTATTGAACAAAAATTACAAGAGAAGATTTATCCTTCTCGATATTGAGAGAGCGAGAGAGAGAGAGAGAGAGAGAGAGAGAGAGAGAGAGAGAGAGAGAGAGAGAGAGAGAGAGAGAGAGAGAGAGAGAGAGAGAGAGAGAGAGAGAGAGAGAGAGAGAGAGAGAGAGAGAGAGAGAGAGAGAGAGAGAGGAAAAAAGAGGCAGTGTTGGAAAGTGGGTGAGGAAGTGGGACGAAGGAGGGAAAAAAACAGAAAAAAAACAGGAATGGATGTAGAGGAGGTCACTAAAGAAAAGGTACGAGAAAAAAAAAACGGGGGAAGGAAAAGGGGGGTTGAAAAGGGAATGGCACAAAAGGGAAGGAAGAAATCGTGTTGGTGGATGGTGAGAGGGAATGAGGATGGGACGGAAAGAATTCCAATAAACTAACCACCTTTTCCTAAACCTTCGTGCAGCCACTACTCTCCTGTCAGGTGGTGGAGGACTGGAGAAGTGACCAAGGGAAAGCTGTGCACGGCCAGACATTCGGGAAACTCAACATATGAAAATACTTGCAGATTCTTTCTCCCTCGATTAGAATTACTCATGTAGTACTTAGATTCTCCACTCCACATACACCAAACTCACTGGTCTCAATGTCAACAACAGGCTCTTCCTCACCACGGCATCTGTGATTTCGTATATCTTGCCAGTTTCTGCCGGAGGGATGGGTGTGTGAGGAGGAGCCTTCTGCTGTACTATCCTGTCTTTTCTACTATTAGTTAATATGGAATAGTTATCCAAACAGCCTGATAAGGATCTCAAGGTTTGCTGCTATTTAGTTTTACTTTATATTCCTTTATGTCTATGTAAAGTTGCTACTTCTACCACCAACACCATTACAATTGTCTGTTCTGACAATCTGACCAATAGGGACGGTTCACAACTGGCTGCGTCGTCTTCAATTTGTGCCGCCGGTTTTGACCAGTAGCCAGTGGGCAGAACTGACCACGCCTCTTCAGGTTGTTCCCCTGTCTGGCCAGGGAGGGACGATGTGCTCACTTGTCACAACACAAACGAAAAATTCTGACAAAAATAAGGCAGAAAACTCCCATTAAGTTAATCGGCCGTCAGTAGGAGTCGTGAGTTTGAGGATGTGAAAAATCAACACGAGGATTAAACTACATTTAAGCGAACCATGGTTTGTCTATGAAACACACATGATTTTATTCTCAACTGTTCAACCAACAAAACAGTGAATGAACGCTTGCCCAATCGGATGCAGACTTACTGACACCAAAAGGGACGGATCCAAATTATGAGTAGTTGTGACAGCTCAGATTTGCTGGAGTAAAACGCGCCTTGTGGCAAGTAACTCTACCCACACCTCCTACAAACATCCCCGCAAGCACCACAAGTCCCCACCACCACCACCACCTCTCATAACGTGTCTATCCTTTAGCCAAAACATCAGAGACAGAAAAGACAGAACGATGGTGAATTGAGCTTTGAAACCCTACATCACATCCCTCTCCCTCTCCCTCTCTCTCTCTCTCTCTCTCTCTCTCTCTCTCTCTCTCTCTCTCTCTCTCTCTCTCCTTGCCTCACCTGCCTCATGCCACGAGTGTTCAACGTCTGCAGGAGTGGATAATGGATGTGCATAACTGAACGGGGCTCTCCTCCGTCTTGGCCATAAAACAGACTTTATGGAGTCTGAGGCCAATCTTATAACTCTTACGGGGGAAGGATGGATTAAGGAGACGAGAACTCATGGCGGGGAGCGAGGCGGGAGAGAGAGAGAGAGAGAGAGAGAGAGAGAGAGAGAGAGAGAGAGAGAGAGAGAGAGAGAGAGAGAGAGAGAGAGAGAGAGAGAGAGAGAGAGAGAGAGAGAGAGAGAGAGAGAGAGAGAGAGAGAGGTGGGGCTGGGAGAGAGCAGGCGGGTTGAAGGAAAACGAGCGAGGAAGTGAGGAAAACGCTCATCACTCTCTCTCTCTCTCTCTCTCTCTCTCTCTCTCTCTCTCTCTCTCTCTCTCTCTCTCTCTCTCTCTCTCTCCAGGCTACTAATCATATTAAGTATTCAAATGTTAGAAATGAGGCAGAAACCCTCATTTGGCAGAGAGAGAGAGAGAGAGAGAGAGAGAGAGAGAGAGAGAGAGAGAGAGAGAGAGAGAGAGAGAGAGAGAGAGAGAGAGAGAGAGAGAGAGAGAGAGAGAGAGATGAGACTATCCCTTTAGTTCCTGCTGATTCAGAAGGAATGGTGACTGAAGCGAAGATTTTATAACATCGACTCAATGACTCACTGACTTGCTGTTCCATGACACACTGACTGATTGATTGACTGTTTGAGGACTGACTAACTGACATCATTGACTTGTTGACATGACTGAGTTCCTAACTGGCTTACTAACTCACTGCTGATTGTCTAAGTAAGTGACTGGCAAACTGGCAAACTGACTGACCATTTAACTGCCTAACTGAATGACTGACTGACTGACGGGCTGAGTGACTGAAAACATTGGCTTTGAAATCTAAAATCTCCTTTAGCAATTATATGAAGAATGAAAAATATACTTAACAATTGAAAACAGAACCACAAGAAACACGAGAGGCTTAATATGAAAGAATAAAGATTTCTTGACTGAAATAAAGAGACTCAGAAACACGACACAGTTTGCTGCATGAAATTATATGAAAAAAAATATGAGGGTTTTGTATTCCACGTGCAATTTCGTGGAATGAAAACACGACGTTATTTCTTGTGTTTTCTTTAGGATTTTCTTTCCCGTTACTTTCCCCAGCGTGTGAAAAATGTCGAAATTGGAAGCGTTTAACTTTGCTAAACTCATCAGCGGAGCATTAATTTTCACTCAAGTTTTATGGAATATGATCAGACCTGTCAAACACACACACACACACACACACACACACACACACACACACACACACACACACACACACACACACACACTTTAACACCCCCATAAACACACGCAGTCTAACTCCCGCACCAAACCCCTTACTACACAGGAGGCTTGCTTACTAAACTTATGATCTCACCACACACACTCAACACACTCAACACACACCACACAACACTCCTGACCTTCACCTGTCAACTGACAGCACGCATCCTTGTCCATTCCTAGCTAGAATCACACCTTTAATATCCAGAATAACTTGTCCAACCTCGACCAGAGCCACATCTTATCTTCTAGCATTCAGAACATTTTTATCCAACTCCACTCAGATCTACATACCGTATTTTTCGACACCCACACATTCTCACAGCTACACCTAAAGAGCACACCATATAAACTGTAACACAATCCATCCCTCAATTACTTCAAAACACTATAGGCAAGGTAAGAGAAGTAAAGCACCACAAAACACCAATCCTAGTTGTAATGAAAAGATCAAAACGCCTTTCCAGTCTCCCCTTCAAGACATATAGCCCCTTTCAGACACCTTCCAGACAAATCCAAGGTAGAAAACAACACAAAACAAAACCAGCCCATAAAGAATCAAAACACCTTTCTAACCACCCTTCAAGACATACAATTCCCTTCAGACACTCTACCAAAACAATACCTACGAAACAAACCACTAGAAATTATCTCAGAACACCAAACTAAGCCATAAAGAACCAAAATATATTTCCATACCCCTTGAAGAACATACAACTCCTCCAGGACACCTTTCCAGGCAACGAACAGCTATCTTTACGCCCTCAAGGAGCCACTGCAACTCTTCCAGGCCACAAGGGAACCAGGACAAGCCCCTCCAGCCTCCAAAGACCAATACACTGACTCCTCTTCCTCTTCCTCCTCCTTCCTCTCCTGTTACCCACCCTCTCTAAGCCTCCAAGGAACAGGATGCCTATCCCCTTCCATGCTTAAGGATCCTTCCCACTCACTCAGGATCTAGGACACACACACCCTCCCTTCCAGCCGGGATTCGACGCTCTTCCCTTCCTCTGGCCTTAGTGATGATAGAGGAGCAGAACGAGGAGGAAAATCAGGAAAAGAAGAGAGAAAGGAGAGGCTGTAAAAGGAGGAGGAAGGGAATAAGGAAGAAGGGGAAAAAAGAAGACGGAGAAAAGAGGAAAAGGAAGCGGAGAAGGAGGAAACTGATGACGACGTTTGAGGAAGGGGGCCAATACGAGGAACACAGAGGAAAGGAAACTGGGAGAAAAAAGAAAGAAAGGAAAGGAAGAGAGGAAAGAAGAGGAATAAAGATGTGGGAGACGAAGACGAGAAGAGGATAGGAGAGAGAAGAGAAGAGAGGAGAGGAGAGGAGAGGAGAGGAGGAACAAGAAGATGGAGAAAATAATAACGAAGAGAAAAAATAAAAGAAAAGACCAGTAAGAAAAAAGAAAAAAACACATTGAAAATAAGAGAGTAAAGTGAAAGAAGATGAAGAAGGAAAGGAAGATGAAGAAGAAAAGGTCAAAGGGGACATGAAAGACAAGAACGTGAAAAAAATAATAAAAAAAAAAGACGGAACGCTTGATGAAATTGATGGGAAGGAATAAAAACAGGAAAAAGGTGGAGAATCGGAGGAAACAAGGAAGAAGAAAGGCAGGATGGGAATGAGGAGGAATGGAGGCAAGAAAACGACCGCCAATAGCAACTAACGATGTAAACTTCTTAAATCCTCACAGTGAAAACAAAGAAGAGGAAGGACAAGAAGACGGCAAAAGAAATGAAGGGAAGAAAAGAAGAAAAGAAAAAATGGATAGTGAAGGAGAGTGAAAAATGAAGAAAATATATGAAGATTAAATATAGATAAATGAAAAGCGAAATACTAAGGTCGTGAAAAGTCTACGGTATTTGACACCCACGTTTAACTATCTCTAACTATCTAATTTAACTCTCTCTCTCTCTCTCTCTCTCTCTCTCTCTCTCTCTCTCTCTCTCTCTCTCTCTCTCTCTCTCTCTCTCTCTCTCTCTCTCTCTCTCTCTCTCTCTCTCTCTCTCTCTCTCTCTCTCTCTCTCTCTCTCTCTCTCTCTCTCTCTCTCTCTCTCTCTCTCTCTCTCTCTCTCTCTCTCTCTCTCTCTCTCTCTCTCTCTCTCTCTCTCTCTCTCTCTCTCTCAGACACGAACATAAAAACACTCGTCTGCGTCTTGTGTTTTAAAGGCAAGTTATGAGTCGAGGCGGTCTCTCCAAATTGAGGTTGACACCAGCGCTTTCCTCCGATCTCAGGTTTTAGGTGGAGGAGGGAGGGGCAGAGGGATGGAGGGAAGGAAAGAGGGACGGAGGGAGGGAGGGATTGGAAGGGAGGAAGGAGGGAAGGGAACGACAGAAGGAATACAGAGGATAAAAGGAAAGGAGAGAGAGAGAGAGAGAGAGAGAGAGAGAGAGAGAGAGAGAGAGAGAGAGAGAGAGAGAGAGAGAGAGAGAGAGAGAGAGAGAGAGAGAGAGAGAGAGAGAGAGAGAGAGAGAGAGAGAGAGAGAGAGAGAGAGAGAGAGAGAGAGAGAGAGAGAGATTGGTAGATGATATATGGTGAAGGGCAGGAATCTAGAAAAGTATCGAAATTAAGGAATAAAAGGAAGGAAATTTTGAGAAGGAAAAGTCGTAAGAATAAGAGGCAGAGCTATGAGAGGAAAAGAAAATGAAAAAAATATACTGAAAATGAAATGGAAAAGGAAAAAAACACGCAACAGTATGGAAAGGAAAGATAAATGAAAGGAGGGAAGAAAAGTAAATACAACAAAAAAAATGATACGTAATATATCGTAAACTGTACATAAATCAACACAAAAGAAAACAAGAAAAATAAACAATTTGAGACTTATCAGCTCCAATGAATATATCAATACAAAGAAACAGGGGAAAAAAATAAAATAAGAGACAGATAAAAACATGGAAAGGAAAAATGCATAAGAACTAAATAGAATAAGGGTTACACAGGAAATTAATGATGAAAGTAAACAAAATAAAGGAGAAGAGAGAAAAAAAGGAAAAATAGGTAATAGTCAACAAAAACATTTCTATCATAATGAGATTAAAAAAAATGTGTAGGAAGTGTAATAAAAGGGGTAATAAAGGGAAAGAAGCTTTTTTTTTTTACCTGATTTATAGAGGGAAGAGAAAAAGAAAAGACACCACAAAAAATATAAGGAGAAGTCGTGAAACAGACAAAGTAAAAGAAAGAAAAAGAGATAAATGAGGTAAGAAAAAAGGCAGCTACAATGGAGTTATTTTTCTTTAATAGGCCTAAACTCTCTCTCTCTCTCTCTCTAGAAGGCCCACACATTTTTTTTCCATCTCTTTTTCCCTCACATCCATAATTCAGTTTCTTTCATACTCTCACTTGTTTTTCCCTACTTTTTTCCCCTTACTTGTTTTATTTCGCATTACTCTCTTTCATCTCCCTCTGATCTATTCCTACTCTCTCTCTCTCTCTCTCTCTCTCTCTCTCTCTCTCTCTCTCTCTCTCTCTCTCTCTCTCTCTCTCTCTCTCTCTAGACATTTTCCTCGTTTCCTCCTCGTCCTATCGCTGTAATCACCAAATGTATCTTGTAAATGTGACGAGATGAGGGAAAAAGATGAAAATGGAGAGAGAGAGAGAGAGAGAGAGAGAGAGAGAGAGAGAGAGAGAGAGAGAGAGAGAGAGAGAGAGAGAGAGAGAGAGAGAGAGAGAGAGAGAGAGAGAGAGAGAGAGAGAGAGAGAGAGAGAGAGAGAGAGAGGAAGACATTACGCTTCGTATGGAAGATTGGAGTATTGAAAGTGATACAGACAAAGGATGAGAAGAGATGAAAGGGACGAACAGCACAAAGCAACTCGCGCACACACACACACACACACACACACACACACACACACACACACACACACACACACACACACACACACGTCTCACTGTCTGCATATTTCACATTAATGGTTGTTACTAGCGAATAAAAACACGTTATCTCTACAACCTATCTTCATTGCAACCACCACCACTATCACCACCACCACTTTCACTACTACTACTACTACTACTACTACTACTATTAATATTACTCCCCCTCAGTGAAGCAAGTAACTCCATCATACAATAATAGTAGAAAACATTGTTTCCCATTACATTGATAACATCGAGCCGAGGTCCATTATCACCGCCAAGGAGAGAGAGAGAGAGAGAGAGAGAGAGAGAGAGAGAGAGAGAGAGAGAGAGAGAGAGAGAGAGAGAGAGAGAGAGAGAGAGAGAGAGAGAGAGAGAGAGAGAGAGAGAGAGAGAGAGAGAGAGAGAGAGAGAGAGAGAGAGATTTCCCACCTTTATACTTCAACCATTTCCCTTCTTCTCTAACTTTCATGACCATTACCATCATCACCATTACCATCACCATAACCCGTTCAGATTCTAATCCTTAATATTTTATGGTGTTATATGTCAAACCATTGCTATCATCTTCAGTCACCATCATCACCACCAGTATCCTGTGACACTCGATGATGGCCTGAAATTCACCTGTCACCACCACTATCATCATCACCAACACCACCATCATCTTTCTTTGTTATTATCCTTAAGTATGTCACCATTTTTTTTTTTTTTTTGCACGTACTGAGACAGATAAAAAAAAAATCATAATAGTTTAGGAAATGATGATGATGATGATGATGATGATGATGATGATAGTGATGATGATGATGACAATGAAGAAGGAAAGAAAAAAGAAAAAGAAAAGACAACATCAACAACAACAACAACAACAACAACAACAAGAGAGGAAAGAACTCGAAGGAAAAAAAAAAGCAAGAAGGAAAGAAAAAGTAAAAATAAACTGGAAAATCACAGTATCACAAAGGAACAGATTAATTATGCATTTTCTAATCTTGAGATATTCCGCCATATTCCTCCATTCTCCAAAAAAAATCCACCTTTCCTTCTCTACTTACATAATGCCAAATAATGAGGAAACAGAGACAGATTTCCTCATTATTTCTTACTCACCATTAATCCAGCCAACCTAATTTTTCTACCTCTGTTTCTTCCTTTCATTTCTTATGGAAGATTAGAAACGAAAGGAGAATATAATCTTTTCTCTCATTCTTGCTATAACCTCTCTCTCTCTCTCTCTCTCTCTCTCTCTCTCTCTCTCTCTCTCTCTCTCTCTCTCTCTCTCTCTCTCTCTCTCTCTCTCTCTCTCTCTCTCTCTCTCTCTCTCTCAATCTCACCACCTCTCCGACCGGCATTACTCCCTCCTCTCATTCCAGCAATTCGTCTCTCTCCTCTGCAGCGCCGCCAATCTTCCTTCTCCACCTCGGGGCATTAATTAAACAGAGATGCAAACACCAGCCTGAAGGAATGAAGGAGAGTACACCCGCTCTCCCGTTCAGGTCCTCCTTCAACCACTCAATTACTCACTCACTCACCCACATGCTCATTTGTTCACTCATTCACTAATCAATGCGTGTTAGCAATTCACATACTCTTCAATCTATTCACTCATTATTTGTTATTTCAGTATTTATTTAATTTATTGAATCTCACACTCTCTTAATTGTTCGCTCATTTGCTTACTCATGTATTCACTCCCTCGCCAATTCATGTGTTTAGTAATTCAAGTACTCTTCCATTCACACGTTCATCATTCATTAGTGCAGGAATTATGACACTTATCAGCTCTTAAATGTACTTTATTACTCACTCACTCACGCAATCATCGACTTTCATTGCCATTCACTGCACTAAGTCACATACTCATTCAATTATTCATACACTCATGTATTCACTCACTCGTTCACTCGCTCTCTCATAACTTAATCATCCAGTCACGCTCCCTCACTCATTCACCCACCCGTGCACTTCACGCAGCCAGTACTAAGCAAATATACACTCCCTTTCTCCCACATTATCGACCACAGAGAGTACTCAAGGCAACGGGCTCACACCAACACCACTGCCACTACCACTACTACTACTACTACTACTACTACTACTACTACTATTACAAAATACGGCGCATTATCATCATTAATATCCATAAACTCGTCATTTACACTTACTCATTGTCATTCCTCCCCCTCCTCTTACTACCACTACTACTACTACTACTACTACTACTACTACTACTACTACCACCACCACCACCACCACCACCACTACTACTACTACACTTATTCTAGCAACCTAGCAACATCTCTAACAAAACATCCACCAGTCATCCATATACACAAGAAGTACACCACCACCACCACCACCACCACCATCAAGACCTCCCCACCCACCACAACCTCACTCTAGCCTCAATTCGTGTCCAACTCCACCCGCAGCCAAAGAATGTTATTCCCTTGATGAATGAAAGCGGCTTAGCGTGTGAGGTCGGTGGCGTGTGGAGGGCGCGGGGCATGTTGATTGTAGAGTAGTAGTGGTTTTGGTGGTGGTGGTGGTGGTGGTGGTGGTGATGGTGGTAGTGGTGGTGGTGGCAGCGAGGCAATGGTGATGGTAGTGGTAGTACTAGTAGTAGTAGTAGTAGTAGTAGTAAAAAGCAATAGGTCTAGTAGCAATATTAGTTTTTGTTCATAATGCAATAGTAAGAACTGTACTAGCAGTGTGTGTGTGTGTGTGTGTGTGTGTGTGTGTGTGTGTGTGTGTGTGTGTGTGTGTGTGTGTGTGTGTGTGTGTGTGTGTACTCCTCCTTCATACGCACGGACGTACTCCTGTGCGCGTGAGACAGAAATATAGACATAAATACATGAAAACAAATAACACATGGTAATCCTTTGATCACATGATGAGTAATAGAGGAATGAATACATAACATTCCTCAAATAATTAACTTTCAGGAGCACGATGGATGGAAACGTGACGTGAGCACAGCTGTTGCCAATAGTGGGACCTTCCATTAATCAAATCACGACCGTTGCCTTGAATCCCTTCGAAAAAAAAAAAAAAAGAGGAAAACATTTTAAAGGAGAGAAGAGTTTATTTCAAGGTTGCACTGCTAAGTTTTGAGAAAGAAACTCGATACAACTTCAACCGGACTTTTGTATGTTGTTGTTGTTTGCCACCCTCTTGATAACTTTCGCACGCGGTTTTTAAAAGGAAATATACAGAAGAAATACCTGGAGCACGTATGTGAAGTTGAAAAAGAAACAGAAAACATGATTCACTTTCCTAGTTTTTTTTCTTGTCTTTTCCATCAATAGTTGAGAAAATTTGCCTTTTAATGTTCCTGTTTTCCTTTTCGATACTACATGACTTCGTTGATAATATAATTTTATCAACTACTCGATAAGTCAGTCAGCCAGTCAATCAGTCAGTCAGTTAGTCAGTCAGTCACTCACTCACTCAACCCATCAACTAACCAACCAATTAATCACTTTGTCTATTTATTTACCTATCCATTCCTTTTGTCAGTCAATTAATTATTCAGGCAGTCATTCAATCTTTCTTTTCTCCTTAAAGCAGCGAGTCACTTCTATTCAAACATTTCGCACATCAAAAGAACAAGACAGAAAAAAAATAGCTCGGTGATCCATCCATTTTTAGGTTAACTTTTTTGCCTTTTCTTTTAAACAGCCGACACACACACACACAAAAAAAAAAAAAATAGTCTCGCTGCATTTTTTCTTTTAGTTTTTCGTCAATGACCTTTTCGTCCAATTTTACCTGGGAGAATGAATGTACGTACCTGGGCTGAACTGCACTCCAGGTAATGTCTGACTAATGACTCTCTCTCTCTCTCTCTCTCTCTCTCTCTCTCTCTCTCTCTCTCTCTCTCTCTCTCTCTCTCTCTCTCTCTCTCTCTCTCTCTCTCTCTCTCTCTCTCTTTAATCAGCGTAAGTCAACATTTTCTTTTGGCTTTTTCTCGCTATTAAGCAACCTTCCAGTATTTGAGGGCGGGACGGGAAACAATACAGCGAGTAACACTTTACATTTCACCTTGATTTTGGTTTAATTTTTCCCTTCCAATTCTTGATGTCATTGCAAAGATAAGTAGGTGAAGAAATTAGTTATTACATCTGATTAAAAAAAAAAAACTCCTCTTCCTAAAACAACAGGGAAAAAAACATGAGGTACAGTCACTACTAATTTCAATATTTTCGTTCTATTTCTCTCTCTTCGTAAGTTTGAAAAGTATATTTATTCTCCCCCTCTCGTTTCTGAAGGCACAACAAATGAAGAAAAAAAGTCATGGGTTCTAAAAATGCGCTTCGTCTTACATCTTCAAAGTTTCCTCCTCTTTTTTTTTCCCCTTACCAAATTTGCATAGTTAATTCCTCTCGTACCTAAAAATAATAGCTGATGACGCAGCAGGGAATAAATTCTTATATAAAGTCACATTAAAATCTTCTCTACTACACAAGCATATGGTAAAGACATGAGCCTCTTTCGAAACTATACTAAATTACTCTTCCATTATTTCCCTCACGATTAAAAAAAATCAGAATAATTCAAAAGTTTCCATTACCTGACAGGTTTATGATGACGACATGAGGTTCCTTCTAAACTACACTACATGTTCCTTCTTTTATTTCCCTCATGAATACAAATAATTGCTAATGACACTTCTGGGAAAAAATATCATTACACCAAATTACTATTCATAATTCCTCTATTACAAGTTAAACTATTTTCTCCTTTTCCTTCCTTTTCTTTCCGTAATCCATTAAAACTGTTGATGTCATTACAGGAAAAAACAATAATCACATTGAAGTACCGTGTATATTTCCTCTCCCTGACAAGTAGACGGCAAATGCACAAACCTCCAAAAGAATCACGTTAACAAGTTTTCCCTTTTTCCATTCCATCCTCCGACCCGTTAATACTTTTGTCGACATTACGGGAGGATAATAAAAAAATAAATAGAAAAAAATAATACTTTAAAAACTTCATTTCCCGGATAAGTATGACGAATTCACGAATCTCTTAATAAAACACGTTAATATTTCCTCCTTTTTCCTCCTTCATTGCACTAACCGGCAAAAATTCGCAAAACTGCTAATAAAAAAAAAGGCTTAATATTTTTTTCCTTTTTCCCTCCTTCACTCCACTAATCGACAAAAAAAATTCGCGAACCTCGTAATAAAACACCTTAATATTTCATCCTTTCCCTCCTTTATCCCAGCAACCGATAAAGAGAGAGAAAAAAAAAAAATGACAAGGAAAAATATCATGACAGGAAAAAAAACCCTTTTAAATTTCCCCTCCCTGACAAGTATATGAAGAAGACACGAGCCTCCCTGGAAATCATCTTAAATCACCCGCAAAGTTTTCCCCCAACTACTGCTCCGGCACGAGTTTGGCAAGTTGGTAACCCTCTTAAGCGCCGCTAAGACACACAGGAAAACGATACCTGCAGACGAGCCACCGCCGTGCCCCCAAACTTTGCGGATATGATTCTCCTTGTCACACCTTGATGCCCTGCCGCGCCCCGTGTCTTGCCGGCTGATGCGGAGGTGGGCGTGTTTAATTCTACTCTTTCTCCTTTTCGTGAGAGAAGAGGATGATTGTTTAAGTCTTCAAGAATCGTAATTGCAGGATTAACTACTGCCATGAACTGATAACGTGAAAATATTGGGAAAGAAAAAGGGATATCTTAATTTATTCCTGTTCTGACGGCAATAGACAGCTTTCTCTCTCTCTCTCTCTCTCTCTCTCTCTCTCTCTCTCTCTCTCTCTCTCTCTCTCTCTCTCTCTCTCTCTCTCTCTCTCTCTCTCTCAATGTTATATCTTCACTGTTCATCAGTACGTTACATTCTGGATTTTATCTGAAAACTTGGAAATTTCATTCAAATAACTACACACACACACACACACACACACACACACACACACACACACACACACACACACACACACACACACACACACATCATCGCTTAAGTTTTCCACTGCAACGTCGACATATTATTGTTGTTGTCATAACCACTGCTATTATTATTATTAAAAGTTCGGACGTATCACTTTAATCGCAAGACAGCTGCGCGAAAGGAAGATGAAACATGTTATCATTGAGGCCGATAATCTCCAAAAATGATCAAAAGCTTCCGTGGCTGTTTTAATGGTGGCAATACTCTGGTGGTGGTGGTGGTGGTGGTGGTGGTGGCTATAAGCTGTCTCATTAACATTTCGAGAATCATGAATGAGTGGCCCTAAATTGGAGGGAGAAGGACAAAGAGCAGGAGCAGGAGGAGGAGGAGGAGGAGGAGGAGGAGGAGGTAGACAAAGAGAACGACCAAGCCCCCACCGTGCCTTCCTTCGTCAGTTCCACCACATTAACACAAGTTCGCTATCAACGTTTGTTTCCTGATATTCCCTTGCTTTCCTCCTCCTCTCGTGCCTATGTCATTCTTTTCCTTTCACTTCTTGTGCTTTGATGTAATTTCTTTTTCCAGCTGTTCATTCTCTTTTTTCCCTTTCCTCTCCCTCCTCCTTTATTATAAGCCTTCCCTCTGTTTATTATCTCCCCTACACCGCCCCGTCTTTCCTTGTTCTCCTTCCACACGTTTTCATCAGTCTCCCCTTCCTGGACCACCCACAGGCCAGTTTCTCCCCTTCTTCCTCCCCTTTCCAGCTGACTTACCCTTCCTTCCCTTCTCCACTTGCTTCTCTTCCTCCTCCTTCCCCTCCTTCTGCCATCACTCCATTTCCTACTCCACCTAAAAGCAAACTCTCCGGATCCTCTTCACTTTCCCTTTCCTCCCTTTCCTCCCTTTCCACCCCCCTTCCTCCCTTCCTTCCTCCTCGCATCTCCCTCAACTCAGGCACAAGTTTACAAGAGGCTCCTCCCTCTCCGCTTTTCCTTCAAGTCTCACCAAGTCCCCGCGTGCTGACCTGGGCATCTTAATCAGTGGAGAGAGAGAGAGAGAGAGAGAGAGAGAGAGAGAGAGAGAGAGAGAGAGAGAGAGAGAGAGAGAGAGAGAGAGAGAGAGAGAGAGAGAGAGAGAGAGAGAGAGAGAGAGAGAGACAGAGAGAGAGAGACAGAGAGAATTTCCATTATAAGCACACAGAACATCAACAAACTTCTCCCTTATAGACTTCACTGACATCTGACAACCCTTTCTCTAACTCATCTCTAATCACCCCTCTCTCTATACATATGTTAACCATTTTCTCATCCCTTCCTTACCTGTCACTCCTCACCTCTCTACCCAAGGTCGTCCTCTCCCTTACTCCTTCACTTCTACCATATTCTGAAACACTTCTGCGCCGCATCTCCAGAGACTCTAGTTAAAGTTACACTGCATTTTAAGGATGTTTTTTTTTTTTTATGGTTCTAGTGATGGGTTAACAAAATTGCTTTATTATTAACAGGAGAAACACTCTTGAGAACAAGGCTAATAATTTGTGTCGTCTTTAAAAATCGTTGTTTCAGAAAAGGGCTATAGTTGCAGTTACACAAGTTTTTCAGCGTGCTTTTATGGTTTTAGTGACAGATTAATAATGTTGCTGTATCATTAAGAGGAGAAACACTCGTGAAAATCCGGCTAAAGAGTGTTTTTATAGTTCAACTGATAAATTAACAAGATTGCTACATTATTAACCGGAGAAACACTCTTGGGAAAATTCTGCGGCGTTTGACAATAGTCGTGGCAAGAGAGGAAAGCGTTTAAGAATACTTTCTCTGTTAATCTCTTTGTCTCTCCCAAGGACATCTCATCTCATCCATCCACTGTTGCGTAACGTCTCATATCTCTCTCTCTCTCTCTCTCTCTCTCTCTCTCTCTCTCTCTCTCTCTCTCTCTCTCTCTCTCTCTCTCTCTCTCTCTCTCTCTCTCTCTCTCTCTCTCTCTCTTCATCCGTTCTCCGTCCTTCAAAGTTTACCCCACTACCGTCTCCTCCACCTAGTTCCATGCCACCTCCATCCTTACCTTAAGTAGCCCAAATGGATGGTTCTTAAAAACACCGCTAGAAATCTCATAATGAGGAACAAAGGGAGGCTAATGGACAGTTAAGTAGTGGATTAGTAAAAGCATTCATTATTCTTTTTTACTTCTTCTCCTCCACTTGTGTTGTCAAGATTTTAATGTTAAAGGGTATATTATGATCATTACGAGAAAGGGCGCGCACACACACACACACACACACACACACACGTAAACACTGGGGCCTTCCTCCTAAATTACCAACTCACCTCGTATATTTCCAGGGAGGGTCTGGAAAAACAGCCTCCCGGAAGACCCTCACATTAATCTTAGGACTCAGCCACCTTGTTTGCTACTGGGTGGGGGGAGGAGGAGGAGGAGGAGGAGGAGGAGGAGGAGGAGGAGGAGGAGGAGGAGGAGGAGGAGGAGGAGGAGAAGGAGGTAAAGCGTCCAGAACAGAACAAGACGGAAGTAAAATTCTCTCTCTCTCTCTCTCTCTCTCTCTCTCTCTCTCTCTCTCTCTCTCTCTCTCTCTCTCTCTCTCTCTCTCTCTCTCTCTCTCTCTCTCTCTCTCTCTCCTTCCCTCATATCAGGTTTACAGCCCGGTTCGGTGCTTCGCTGAGTGCTCAAGTGGAAGGCGGTGGTTTCATCCTCTAAGCTTATGATCGGATGTTGGCGCAGCGCACTCAGCTCGGGGACAGTGCAAGCCTCAAGGGTACGCGGACAGCCAGCATCCCTCTCCCTCTCTCTCTCGCTCGCTGGCTAGGTGGTTGGTTGGCTGGCTGGTTGGTTCTCTAGCACTCTCCCTGCTTGGTTTTCTGGCTCTCTGCGTTCGTCGTCCTGTTTCCAGTTAAGGTGATGGGGAGGGATTGGGAGTGATATTAAAGGGAGGGAAATATATGTCTAATACTTGAGTCGTGCGTTATACTTGTTATTTTGGGTCATAAAAGATGGATTTTCTTGTTGTTGTTGTTGTGCTTCTCGTTTGTTACTAGGAGTGATATTAAAGGGATGGAAATGTGTACCTAAGACGTGGGTTATAGTTGGTATTTTGGGTTAGAGAGAAAGAACGATTTTGCTTATTGATGTTATGCTTGTTGTTGGTATTGGGATTGAAAAAAAAAAGGGAGAGAACTATGTCTAATGAAATATGTATCTAATGTTTGATAAGAAGAACGATTTATTTGTTATTTCTAGTTAGGGACAGAGGGAAAGAAAGGTGATTTTTTTTTCTAAGGTTCTAGCTACTGTTGTTATTTAGATTTATTTATTATTTTTAGTTAGGGCTAGAAAAGAAAGGTGATTTATTATCTTTGGTTCTAGTTACTGTTGTTATTTGGTATTTCTTGGTACTGGGAAAGCTATTAGAGGAATTTAATTATATACCTAATACATGATACTTGAGATATATTTATTGCTTACATGTTGAAGGAAAGCGATAGGTGATTTATTATTTCTTTGGTACAGTTTGCATTATTTTCTTTAAAGGGCTTATAATTTTCGGCCTCTGTCGGTCTTTTGTCTATCTGTCTCCCTCCTCATCTCTCTCCCTCTCCCCCTCTCTCTCTCTCTCTAATGGATGTGTGTTGTACTCTACACTCGCCTGAACACATTATGCACTCCACACACCAATATTCTCTCAACGCTATTGCCTCCCGCTTCTCCACTCCTCCTTCCTCTAACTCTATCCATTACCTAACCCTTTCTCCACTCCTTCCTTCTTCCGTCTCTCTGCAGTCTTTATTCTCCCATCACTCTTTTTTCTGTCCGCACTCGTCCTCTCTCTCTCTCTCTCTCTCTCTCTCTCTCTCTCTCTCTCTCTATGGCCCTCTCTGTTCCTTTTTTTTTCCTTTCTTCTTTATTCGCATCACTGTTATCTCCGTTGTCGTTATCGTTCTCTTCTTTTTTGCGTAATTATTTCCTTCATCTTCCCTCCTTTCATCCTCATCTCTTTTCTCCTCTTTCTCCTCCTCTTTGTCATCGCTCTCTTCCTCGTCCTTCTCCTCCTCTTTCTCTTCCTTCTCCTCCTTCTTTCCTTTTCTACTTTTTTTCCTCTTTTCACCACCACCACCACCACTACTACCACCACCACCACCACCACCACCACCTCACGCTATGCATAAATACAAGTCTTACCTGAGGACAGATCACCTGACTCAGAGGATTAAATGTAAGAAGAAATCTCTCTCTCTCTCTCTCTCTCTCTCTCTCTCTCTCTCTCTCTCTCTCTCTCTCTCTCTCTCTCTCTCTCTCTCTCTCTCTCTCTCTCTCCTGTCCTCTTTGAGCCAAAACTTATTATAACTTGACACGATTCCATTTCCGTCTCGTTGTATTTCTCGCACACTTCCACCGAGAGGCCAACACACGGCGGCGGCCAAGACTCTCAATTACTTCAGCGGGATCTGAAAGCGTCCTGCACCTCAAGAAAGTCTCCAGCGCTGAAAAATTCTCTCTCTCTTCCTTAACGCGAATTAGTGAAAAGAAAAAAAAATCGTTTTCTACCTTTGGAAAGAGAAAAATTATGGTGGTGGTGGTGGTGGTGGTGATTATGATGATATAATAATAATAATAATAATAATAATAATAATAATAATAATAATAATAATAATAATAATAATAATAATAATAAAGAATAACAATAAAAATAACAATAATAAATAGATATATATATATATATATATATATATATATATATATATATATATATATATATATATATATATATATATATATATATATATATATATATATATATATATATAGATAGATAAGCATATAGATCAATAAACAGATAAATACATCGAAATACAGAGACAAACAAACAGACAGACAGATAGATAGATAGGTAAACAGACAGATAAATCGATAGACAGATAAAACAGAAGACAAAAGAGCAAATACACAAATAGATGGAAAGATACCGAAGCAGATCCATTAATTAAAGAAAAAAAACAACAACAAAAATCAAAATAATAAACAAACAGCCAAACAAACAAATACAGAGACAGAGATACAGAGGCACGTCAGTCAATTAAAGAAACCTCCCCCACCAAAAAAAAAAAAAAAAACCCAACATAACAAACCGCAACACTTCCAGGAAACACAAAGGAGAGATTAAAACATCGCCAGAACTCTCACGTTAAGTTTCCAAATCCATCATTTCCATCTGAGTGAATCCCCAGCTATTCTTTGGAAACTGAGTAAATAAAGAACCTAACTCCCCAAAACGCCCTTCTTGAAAAATATCCTTTACTTTTATCCTCCCCCCACCCACCACACACCTCCCTTCTAGGCAAGTCCAACAAACTGCTTTAGAAAGTCACCACGAGGACACGAAGGACACTGGGGGAAGGGAGAGGGATCCTGCAGGCCTGGGAGGGGCGAAGGAGGAGGGAAAGATGTCCTCAGATCTCCAAGAAATTCCTGAAGGATCTCGCTGCGTTCCTGGAAATTCGAGGAGGGACAGGAAGGATAGGGGGGAAGAGAGAAAAAGACGGAAGGACTGCAGGATACGAAGGGGGGACTGAAGACGGTGGTAGGAGGAGCTGTGAAGGTGACGGGATGAGGTTTAAGGATAAAGATTATGGGTAGGATACGGGTAGGATACGATAAAGGATATGAAGATGACTGAGGATGCTGGCTGGGGAGACTGCAAAGGTGAAGGGAAGGGGGTGAAGGATAAGGACACGATAAAAGACAATGAATTATAGGATAACAGGCAAAAGAGTTTAAATGAGAGTGTAAAGGGTGAAGAAAGATGAGATAGGGTGAAGGGCAAAAATGAAGGAACAGCTGGGGAGATGAATTAAGGTGAGAAGCATAAGACAAAATGAAAGGGAGATGTTAGGCTGTAGTATAAATAAGGGAGAAGAGGCCAAGGTGGGAGGATAAAGAAGGCAAAGGTGAGATGGGAAGGAGAGCAAGGTTGAGAGGGCAAGGAGAGCAAGATTTAGAGGACAAAAGACCGTAAGGGTGAGAGGACAAAGAGGGCAAGGATGAAAATACAGGGACAGCGAATGAAAGGCCAAGGTGAGAGGGCAAGGGTGAGAGGGCAGGGTGAGAGGGCCACGATCCCTCACTAAGAAACACTACCATGTATAAACGATCATGGTGGAGAAGGCAAAGAGGGGGCTGTGTCCCTGGCGAGCCTCCAGAAGACTTGCCCTCCTTTGTGTGTGTGTGTGTGTGTGTGTCTGTGTGTGAGTGTGTGTGTGAGCTACCAAGAGCCCTATTTTCGTTTCATTTTTTCTATTTTTGAGTGTTTTATCATACATTTTCTTCTTATTTTTTCCATCTACATACTTCTCTTCTTCTTCACATTCTTATTTCCATTATCACACATTCATTATCATTATTACTCTCATCATCATTAATCTCCTCACAACCATCATAACGACTCATCATCATCAACATCACAATTATTATTACAAATCACCACCACCAACTTCACCACAATCATCACCACCACAGTGACCGCACTCGTCCCTGCCCCAAAGGTATAATCAATCACAATCAAATTCCAATCTACAGTCTCATAATTATTTTTCACCTCACAACCCTCTGGTGCCCCCAAGTCCGCAGCCTCTCAGCCCCGGGAACGCCTAGGACTTCCAGTGGGCGGTCATTCACAGGGGAAGGACGCGAGTTGCTCCCTCATTAGCAAACCATGTGAGTGAATACGTTGCGTGATAGGGGTTTAAATAAATATCAAAATAAATAAATATCAAAATAAACTGATTCAAAAGGTAGATGGGGAGAAGAGGCGTATTTCCGTGTTGTATACAAGCGTTTACTTTTTTGTTTTATGTTCCTTTACCTTGTTCTCCTTTTCTTAATCCTTTGGCTTTCTTTTCTACATTTTCTTTATTTGCTAAGGAGAGGGAAGGATGTTGTGTATATCCATTTTCTATAAACATACTTGCTACAGACGTTTTTCTTTTATATTTTCCTCTTTCTCCCTTTTTCCTCGTCTTTTTCTCTCTTTTCTTTTGCTCGCTAAGAAGAGGGAATGAAGAGGCGTAGTTTCATCTCCTATACATGCGCTTATTGAAACTTCTTTTTTACCAATCTCTTTCATTTCCTCTTTTCTTGATTCTTCGTGTTTCTTTCTCCTCTTTCACTCGCAAGGAAGAGAAGATGCGTAGTTCCGTCTCCTATACTAGACCTTTTTTTTCTCTCTCTCTTTCCTTTCCTCTTCTTCCCTTTTTTCTTAGCCCTGTCTTCCTGTTTCCCTTTCCTCCTCCTCCTCGTCCTCCTCCTCCTCCTCCTTACGGCTCATCACCACACAGATCTAGAACACTTCAACTCTAAGTCAACAAAAAGGTTATATGTATTGGAAGGACTTTTTTCTCTCTTCCTCCTCCTCCTCCTCCTCCTCCTCCTCCTTCCCCTCCTCCCCCTCTTCCTCAGCAGGAGATGGCTCACCTTCATCTTCATTCTCTCTCTTTCCCTCCTTCCCTCGTCGACTTTTTGTGCCTGGCAGCCGTTTTTACTTTACACAGTTACGTATGTTTCCTCTCTCTCTCTCTCTCTCTCTCTCTCTCTCTCTCTCTCTCTCTCTCTCTCTCTCTCTCTCTCTCTGTGTGTGTGTGTGTGTGTGTGTGTGTGTGTGTGTGTGTGTGTGTGTGTGTGTCCATTTTCTCTGTTTTTGAAGTAAAATCCTGAAGGTAAACAACATAGATGAATCTCAACGAATCACGAATGCTCATCAACTTAATGTCTTAATGAAGATGAATGTGCATAAGAATAAAAACTCTCGAGACGCGAAGCTTATGGGAATATTAGTCTTAATTATTTGTGGAGAATGACGACACCGGCTATCATGTTTCCAGTGTCAGAGGAAGAATGTATTGGTGGAGAGAGAAGGGAAGTGATCAGTGTGGCAGTGAAGAAAAGCTTGGAGAGAATGTGATATGTTAGATGATGAGATTAGACAGATTCTTTGTTTCCTCTCTCTCCTTTCCTTTTAATAGTTTATTGAGAGAAAGATACATGAATACGGTTAGAAGAGACAGACAGGATGAGTGGCTGAAAAGGAAGGAAATAACAGAAAACAGTAGAGTAAGTGAAAATAAATAAAAAAAGAATGCTAGTTCGGTCTGCTATTGCTTTTTATTTCTCTTACAGCTGATGTTATTATGAAGGCCTGAATTAGAAATGAATCGCCATTAAGAAGGCGTGACTTGTAAGCAACCATAATGTCACCTTTAAAACCAAGATCAAGATTAAAGAAACAATGATGCAAAAATTATTGAAGGAAAATAGAGAATATTCAAATTTATATTCGTGCCTTCATCACTACCAAACTCACTAGAATTCTTCTTTCCTCCTCCTCCTCCTCTTGCTCTTGCTCTTGTTGCTCTTCCTCTTCCTCCTCCTCCTAATTAATGGACACTCAAGAAAATTAACAGCAAATATCAATAAATAAAATGTAAAATCACAAATAGAACAAGGACAGCAAGAACAGAAAACTCATCACTCGGTACATCTCTCTCTCTCTCTCTCTCTCTCTCTCTCTCTCTCTCTCTCTCTCTCTCTCTCTCTCTCTCTCTCTCTCTCTCTCTCTCTCTCTCTCGCCTGTCCACGCACCGACACTCTGAAAGCATCACCTGTTGTTTTGCGTTAATTACAGTCGATCATGAGGTCGCTTCCGGAGTCCGAGGTGGAAATTGTGAGAGAAAACTAGTTACGGGCGAGAATGAGGCAGGGAAAAAAGGTGAATTGGACAGGAGGTAGGCAGTGAGAAAGATAGACAGACAGACAGACAGACAAACAGACAGACAGACAGACAGACAGACAGACAGACAGACAGACAGACAAAGCTATTCACAGACAGGCAGACAGGGAGACAGACAGATAGACAGAAACAAAGACAGACACACATAGTTAACAAGGACAGACAGACAGACAGACAGACAGAGAAACGGACAGACAGAAAGACACACAGACAAGATAGATATAAATAGACAGATAGATAAATAGATAGATAGATAGATAGATAGATAGGCAGAGGTAAAGACAGACAGAGAAAGAGACAGACAGACAGACAGACAGACAGACAGACAGACACACAGACACACACACACTAATGACTCTCTCCACTTGTTCAATGTCAAAAATAAATCATCCCATGACCCACTTTTGTCTACCTGCAAACAAAAATAAAAATAAATAAATAAATAAAAAAATAAATAAAGAAATAAAATGATAACAAACTCACTATAAAATAAAAAGGTACATTCCATTCCATTCATAGTGGAAATGAGCTACACGATCCTGGACTCTCTAAAATTAATGGAAAAAAAAAAAACAGTAAATAAATGCGCAAATGAAAATATATATACATGCTGGTGTGTTTAGCTTTAATCAGGCAAGTATTCCGGAGTCCCATTTTGCTGATGCGTAAATTGTGTTTCCTGTACAAAAAAAAAATAAATAAATAAAATAAATAAATAAATAAATAAATAAATAAATAAATAAATAAATAAAGTCCCCAAAAATAAGTGGCTTTTCATTATCAGTTTCATATCGTACTGTTTCTTTTGCTGCAGGTTCAATTGTATGAGGTTTTTCATTCCTACTTGCTGATATGGGAGTATGCTAGACATCAAGGATTCTCTCTCTCTCTCTCTCTCTCTCTCTCTCTCTCTCTCTCTCTCTCTCTCTCTCTCTCTCTCTCTCTCTCTCTCTCTCTCTCTCTCTCTCTCTCTCTTGCGTATTCATATATTTTTTTTCCTCGATTTAATTTTTCAGTTTTCTCAGTTTTCAAACATGACGGATGAGAACATAGATCAGCAAACGTTTCAACTCTCTCTCTCTCTCTCTCTCTCTCTCTCTCTCTCTCTCTCTCTCTCTCTCTCTCTCTCTCTCTCTCTCTGGCAGGGTATAAAACAATCACCATCCTTACTAATCACTGGAGTGAAAAAATAAAGGCAATCAAGGTTGTTTTTTTCCTTCCAAAAATGGGTTAAAGACACCAAGTATGAGTCCACTTTCTACCCTCTCTCTCTCTCTCTCTCTCTCTCTCTCTCTCTCTCTCTCTCTCTCTCTCTCTCTCTCTCTCTCTCTCTCTCTCTCTCTCTCTCTCTCTCCCTCGTTTCTGGTTTTCTTTCTCTATTTTATCATAGGTTCAATTTTCCTTCTAATGATGAATCTTATTATAATTTCAATTTTCTCTCTAATTACCATTTCAATTTTCTCCCTAATTATCATTCTCCGTTTTCATCCTGCGTTCCCTAAGCTTTTTCCTTCTTTTCTTCTGTATTTGCACAATTTTTCTCCATTTTTCCTTCTTCTTTTTTACCCTGTTTATTCTTATACTTGCTGTCTGTCTGTCTTATTCATTTTTCCTGTTTGTTTGTGTGTTTGTCCGTCTATCTGTCTGTTATCTATCTGTTTACCTGTCTATCTCTCTATCTGTCTTCACTTTTCTCCCTTATCTTTATTTATATGAACACTTTTCCTCGAATATACCTTTCCACTCCTTCTAATTTCTCTCTCTCTCTCTCTCTCTCTCTCTCTCTCTCTCTCTCTCTCTCTCTCTCTCTCTCTCTCTCTCTCTCTCTCTCTCTCTCTC
>NC_087177.1:8302500-8305000 GCF_035594125.1 Scylla paramamosain
AATCCATTACGCTAAAAAACTCTCTCTCTCTCTCTCTCTCTCTCTCTCTCTCTCTCTCTCTCTCTCTCTCTCTCTCTCTCTCTCTCTCTCTCTCTCTCTCTCTCTCTAACTGTACTTACTGTTTCCGTCAAATACTCTAACATCTCCAACCAGCTCTTACTCCCCTCTCCTCCTCCTCCTTCCCTATTTATTCCCCTTTTCAATGCCCTCCCCTCCTCCCTGCCCGTCATTTTCCCCTTAAGCGGCCATCATTCTCCTCAGAGTGGCAGTGTAAGCCTACGGCGCCATCTATTCACCTTTACGTGCCTAGGCCGCCGCGAGCCGACACCAAGAGGGTCTTTTTATCACCCTTCCTTTCTCTCCCTCCCTCCCTCTCCTTCCTCCTTCTCCTCCTGTTCCTGCTTCTGCAACGTACAATTCTCTCTCTCTCTCTCTCTCTCTCTCTCTCTCTCTCTCTCTCTCTCTCTCTCTCTCTCTCTCTCTCTCTCTCTCTCTCTCTAAGCTATTCAAACTTATGCTCCTTCTCTGTCTGCTTCATTCTTTCCTTCACTTCGTCGGGTTTTATGAGTTTAAGTTGTGCGACTTTCATTTCATTTTTTTTTCGCCTATGTTTGCTTGGTTTAGTATTTTTTTTTCTGTTCACGAGTGTTCGTTTTTTTCTCTCTACTTATTTGTGGGTCGCTTTTCCTTTTTTTTTCTTTTTCTGTTCTTTACGTGTGTTTAGCTGATTTACTTTTTTTTCTTTCATTAGCCTTCATGGACCGTTTCTAAGCTTTTATTCTTTTTTCTTATTGCTATAGGTCTTTTGTAAGCTATTTTCTTTATCTCTGTCTGTTCTTTTTTTCAGGTGTTTTCCTTTTTTATACATATTTTTTTTTATGTGTGTTAGTCCTCAGTCTTTTTTCTTTTCTTAATTTCTGTCGGTGACCTCTTTTTTTTATTTCTCTTGGCTTGTTTTAACCAAACTTATTTCTTGTCTCCATTTCCTCGCCTTTTCCACCCGACATTTTACGTTCTTTATTCCTTTTGATCTTTTTCAGCTGAGGTTTTCTCTTTCTCTTATTCCTGCCAGTCTGTTTTCTCTTCTTTTGCATAGTATTTTCTTTCTTAACCTTACTTCTCTGTTTCTTTTTAAATTTCCATCCACTTACACTCACCGCAGTTGCTTCTTTTTACATAATTTTCTTTCTCTTTAAGTTCAGATGAGTTCTTTTCTTTCTTTCCTCCCCTTTACCTTCACTGACAGCCAGGTAAGGAGAAGAGCGAGCGTTACCTGAGAGGAATACAGTGTTTGTTTTCGCAGGTCAAAATGGCAAAAGGGAGAGGCCGCGACTGATGTTACTTCTCCCACACTGACTGCTAGAAAAGGTCAGACGTGCGGCGTTTCGTAATTCCCTTTCGGTGGAGTCCTGAGGGATGGAGGGAGTCTGACTGAGAGACATCGTGTGCTTAATGAGGTGAAGGAATGTGCTGCTGAGTCGCCAGAAAAGGAAGAGGATGAGCGGTGGATGGGTGTTTGAAAGATATAGAGATTATTTTTATATGTAGAGAAATTGTATGGATGGAAGGTTGTCTGACTGATTGATATATTACTTTTCTCTCTTGAAATCTCCTCCAAAAAAATTAGTGTTGGATTAGCAGTTGATGGATGTATGGGAGATATAGGCAGACATTACTTTTACATGTTGAGGAATTGTATGGATAGGAGAGTGACAGTTTGATTGATATATTTTTCTCGACACCACAAAAAAAAAAAAAAAGTTAGGTACTGAGAAGGGCAGTGGATGGATGTATGGGATATATAAGATTACTTTTATAACTAGGGATATTGTATGGCTGCCTGACTGACTGATGTGTCTCCTCTTGGCACCATTAAAAAATAAATGCATTGAGGGAGGGTGGTGAACAAGTACAGCAAATATGAGAATACTTTTAATATATACAAGAATGAGTCGTTTGGATTAAAAGCTTCCTAAATGACAGAATTATCGACTTATACATTTATTCTCTTAGCCCTATAAAAAAATGGTGGTCGATAAAGAAGTGGATGGCAATATACTGTAGATGATAACTTACGAGATCACTGCTTTATATACAAGAATAAATCGTATGAATAGAACGCTGCCTGTATGGTTGACTGATGCATTAGTTTCTCCTCCTGGCAACATAAAAAATAAGAGGGATGCCAGTGAATGAAAGCATGCAAGATTATTTTTACATATACCGGAACTGCACGGATGGAACACTGCCTGACTAATTGGTGTAGGAATTTCTTCTCTTGGCAGCAATAAAAAAAGTGCCTGTGGTGGACGGGGACAGTGAATGGCAGTATAGATGACGTGGGACGACTCTTATATGTACGAGAATGAATTGCATAGATAGATCGCTGCCTGGCTGACTGATTTCATTGGTGTCCTCTCTTGGCGCCAAAAAGGAAATAAATAGTAGAGGTAGAGATAATAGTAGAGGTAGTAGATAATACGAGAGGACTATTTTAATT
>NC_087177.1:8325000-8350000 GCF_035594125.1 Scylla paramamosain
TCAGGACTTATCGCTGTGAGGTCAAGAGTGTGGGGAGTGAAAAACCTGCGTGAATGGAAAGAAATACAGAAGATATATATATTGGAAGTTAGAGAAGCAATGGGTGGAAGGGAGGAAAGGATGAAGGAACGGTAAGAAAAAACAGGTTCAGAAGTTTAGGTGAGTTCAAATTGTTAAGAGGAGAGGAAGGTGTCAGAATGAGCGGGAAGAAAAGCACAGGTTCAAAGATTTACCTGACTTCAAATTGTCAGGAGGAAAGGAGGGTATCAAGCGTGATGAAGAAGAAAGGGAGAGGTTCAGAAGTTTACGCAGATTCAAATTGTAAAGGAGGAAGGAGGAGGCAGCAAAGGAAAGGGTGAAGAAAAGGGGAGGTTCCGTTAAAGTTAACCGGAGTTCAAATTATCATGAGGAAAGGAAGGGGTGACAAAGAGATCGGAAAGAAAATTGGAGGTTGAAGAAAAGTTTACGCAGGTTCAGGTGTCAGGAGGAAAGGAGGGGGGCACAAAGGGATGGAGAAGAAGAGGGGAGGTTGAAGAGAAAAGTTAACCGGGGTTCAAATTGTCACCAAGATAGAGATTACGAAGGAAGAAGGGCGTAGGAGTCTCATGGGTTCAAATTGTCAAAAACTGAGACCAAAAGGTAAAAATAAGAAAAAGAAAGGGAAGTATGAGAATTTTACAAGAGTTCAAATTGTCAGGAGAAAAAGAAAGGTGTCACGGGGAGACGATAAGTGAAGGAGAGACACGGGGAAAGTATAAAAGAAGAATAGACATGCAAAGGGAGAAGGATGGAGGGTGAAAAAAAGGAAAGAAAAGACAGATGAAGCGAAAAGGATGAAGACAAAGAAAAAGAGACACAAAAGATTAAAAAGGCTATATAAAATTGACAAGATAGAGACAGAAGAGAATACATAGACAAAAGGATATAGAATAAAAGTGATGATAAAAAAAAATGGATTCCCTTATCAAGATAGTAAGAAAATAAGAAACATAACATATAAGTTTACAAATTCTGAAAACGACAGATATAGAAAGAGACAAAAGGAGAACAACAGGAAAAGAGCAGAATTTTACAAAGCCTCAAATTTCGAGGAGAACCAGAAAGAGACAAGAGAACGGACAGTAAGAAAAGAAAAGGTGCAGAGATTTACAAAGGCTGAGATAGTGATGGGGATGAGTTTAAAAGGCCCCGTGAAGGACAGGATTTAAAGGGACAGGGAGAGGGACAGGGACAGGGCGCGGTACGGCAGCCAGTGTTCCTGCCGCGCTACCGGTGGCTTGTGGATGCGCCTCCGCTAATTGGACAGGCAAGGCATCTCCTGCTGGGTGTAATTGGCTTCCCTGATCTCCTTTTTACCTCTCTCTCTCTCTCTCTCTCTCTCTCTCTCTCTCTCTCTCTCTCTCTCTCTCTCTCTCTCTCTCTCTCTCTCTACGGATACGCATCCTCTTCCAATCGTTTTCTTTCTCTATTTTTTTTTATCATAATTCCAATTTTCTCCCTAATCATCATCATCGTCCTAAATTCCCTTCTTCCTTCCCTTTTTATTTCCCGAAACCACCTTTGCTCTCTCTCTCTCTCTCTCTCTCTCTCTCTCTCTCTCTCTCTCTCTCTCTCTCTCTCTCTCTCTCTCTCTCTCTCTCTAAACACAACACTTGACAGGGAAAATTTATCCATTTTTCGCAACTTTTTCCTTTACTTTCAGACGTTTTGCTTTCGGAGGAGGAGGAGGAGGAGGAGGAGGAGGAGGAGGAGGAAAAAAAAAAGCTGAGGAATAATATGAGAAAAGGAAAAAAATGTCGATAAAGAAAGGGGAAAAAATAAAGGTGATGAAGGAGAAATCATAAAGGAAATGGGAGACTGCCAGAGATTGAAAAACAAGAGTAATCATATCTTTACGTCTTTGTCACGCAAGCTGAAAGAGGCAGATTCATTCACGGTGAAAAGCAAAACATGTCTATGCAAAATAATATCTTTCTTCCTCCTCCTCCTCCTCCTCCTCCTCCTATTCCTCTCGTATTGCTTCTCCCCCTTCTGCTCTTACTCCTGCATTTCTTTTTCTTCCTCCTCCCCGCATCCTCTTACTCTTCCATCTCCTCTTCTTCCTTCCCCCTCCTCCTTCTCCTCTTGTTCCTTCTCTTCCAGTTTTCAATTTCATAACAACCATGGAACAAAATAAACATCATATGAGTGTATGCAGATCCATTTTAATTTAACTCATTCATTCTGTATTCATAGTATTCATCTCTGTCTTCAATTTCTCATACTTCGCTACAATATTGCATCTTTTACTGTTTTTTTTCTTCTTCTTTTTCCGGACTTACTAAATACATGCCTATCAACCTTTCCGTCTCTGTCCACCTTAATAATGCAAGAGTTAATAAGTATCATCAGTCTTTCACGTCTTTCACTGGTAAATCCTGGAATTTTCATGCATGCTTTGTTTTCTTTCACCTTACTATGATTCCGACTACTTCGTAAGAGGAACAACGAGACACTACCGTAAATATATCAAGCATGTCTACTGAAACTCTCATAATTTTTTTTATAAGCAGCAATTAACTAATTAAATTTGTTTATTTATTGATTTTGTTTCACGAGCCTAACAGACAACCTCCTTCGCACTTACAAATCATTCAGTAATTTCATCGCTTCTCAGAGCACACTACATATTTCGTTCTCACTCTATCACACCCACCCAGCCATTCACTTCACTCAACATAAGCACCCTCACTTTTGTATTCCCCTCCTAAACTTCTTTACACTTAATCTCCTTTACACTTAAAAAAAAAAAGAAAAAAATCAACCATTTCCTCATTCACTTCATTCAACACAAACACACACACACACACACACACTACTGTATTCCCTTCCAGAACCTCCACCCATTTCTAATTTCCCAGAGCAAGGTACACATCATTCATCCACACTCTAACACAGCCACTTACAATCTATTCACTCCACTAGCATACACACCACTAGTGCATTCCTTTGCCAAAACTCTCATGCCAGACAATTCAAACATATCTTTTTCAAGCCGCTTAAATGTTCGCCTTTGACACGAACTTTCACATTCCCGTCAGCCGTGCCAGCCATACCTTCCTGAGTTCAAGGCCAGGCACGTGGGTTCATTTTTAACACTCCGGCATGCACTTCGGAACAGAAAAATACTCCCAGGAATTTCAGCGTCAGAACGTTTGCCTCCCCCTTCCTTCCCTTCTGGCGCCGTTCAAAAAGCCACCCATTAGTCTTTACCTGGCAAGCGTGAACACCTGTTTTAATGTACATGCTTTGGTAATGTCCACTTCTGAAAGGTAAAATGAAGGGAGGGTATTTTTTTATTTACGATTTTATTTTTTTTTTTTTATTATGAACCAGTCTAACCTTACCTATCCTAAACTAACCATACATGAATATCTGTTTTGCGGATGCCCACTTCTGATGGTAAAATGAAGGGAGAGTGATATTTTTTGTTATGCCTCAATCTAATCTAACCTGACCAAACATGAATACTTGTTTTAATGCAGCTGTTTGGCAATGTTAATTTCTGAAGATAAAAATGAATCAAGGAAGATTGTTTTTTGTGCCCGATTAAGGTGTGTGTGTGTGTCTGTGCGTATGTGTGTCTCTAGTGGGAGTGTAGCTGACTGTGTGTGTGTGTGTGTGTGTGTGTGTGTGTGTGTGTGTGTGTTTTCTATGTAATTCTGATATCTCTCTTTCTTCCTCTCCCTATGTCTCTTTCTAGCGCTGGTCTGACATTTGCCTTGCTGTAATTGTGAGCAACGAGATCTGTGTGTCTTTTTTCTTTCCTATTTAAGTTTGTTTTTCTGCGTAACTGTGTGTGTGTGTGTGTGTGTGTGTGTGTGTGTGTGTGTGTGTGTGTGTGTGTGTGTGTGTGTGTGTGTGTGTGTGTGATTTCATTTGACTCTTCCTTTTGTCTATGTCTGCTTCCACCACCCCTCTCTCTCTTTATCTGTGTGTGTGTGTGTGTGTGTGTGTGTGTGTGTGTGTGTGTGTGTGTGTGTGTGTGTGTGTTCCCTTGTTTATTAGTCTCTCCATCTCTCTTCTTTCCTCATTCCTTCTCTTGCCCTTCCTCTCCCTTTTCACTTCTCTCCTTTCATACTCTTCCTCCCTCCATAAAACACCCCCACCCTCCCATCTCTCTCTCTCTCTCTCTCTCTCTCTCTCTCTCTCTCTCTCTCTCTCTCTCTCTCTCTCTCTCTCTCTCTCTCTCTCTCTCTCTGCACGAAGACGTCAACAACGGACCTCAGACATGCAATGGTGGTGACCTTTAAACAATTATCGTGCCATTAGGAGGTCGTACCGACTCGTTAGACGAATGAGGAAGTTGGGAAGGCTCTACGGCAGGGCGGCAGGGGAGTAGAGCACCAGGGAGGCAGGAGACAAGGTGGCAAGGAATGAGGGAGGTAGGAAAGAAGAGTAGGTGACAGGGGAGCAGTAACAAAGAGGCAGGGGACAAGATGACAGGGAGGTAAGGAGGCAGGGAAGCAGGGGGAGAGAGAGAGAGAGACGGTGGCAGAGGAGATTGGTAGGGAGGCAGGAAAGAAGGCTAGCAGGGAAAAAGGTAACAGGCAAGAAGATGAGTTAACATGGGAGGATAGCAGAGGAGAGCAAGAAAATTAGAAAACAGGGAGAGTGGCTGAGATAGGAAGGGATGGGCAAGGATGGGAATAAATGAGGGAGGGAGGGAAGGCGCTAAAGAAGGAAGATATGTGGGAGGAGAGCTCTACGTGAGGCAGGTAGTTAGTGAGTTAGGAAGGGAAATCATTCTGAGGAAGAGGAGGTATGGGTGGGCGGGGAGGGTGGAGGAAAGAGAGGGATGGAGCAGGGAAGAGAGGGACGGGGCATGGAGGGGGGAAGGAGGGAGTGAAAGATGATTACGAAGGGAATGAGAGCGAAGGGAAAATAAAGAGAACGAGGAATCACGAAAGTCTTAAGGAAAAAATCACCAGGCTTCATTACCCCCTCGCCTCGCCGCTGGCCACTCCAGTTTACGTAATTTACACTGATTTACTTACCTCTTCATCGTAAAATTTCTCACCCTCGTCACCCATGGCTCACAGAAAACGGAGTCAGGTAGTTAAAAAATGGATGGCGGTGCGAGGGAGAGCAGGTCTTGGTGCACCGGCTGTCTCCTGCAGGTGTTGTTATTCCTCTCGGTGGCGGCCCAAGCAGCGGCCGGGGGCGGCTGGGGTGGCAGCAGCAACAGCAGCAATCACGACACTTAGTCAGTCCATCAGCAGCGCGCGGTATGGGGGATGGAGGTGTTGGGGGAGCGAAGGGGGGGCACAAGCTTATTGAGAATTTTTATATTACAGAAATTGCATTGTTAATTTCACGGTTGGCTAAGTTTTCCAATTATATCAAGACGTCTTCATGGTGGTGTGTGATTGGCTGGTGTTCGCGGCCAGGGGGAGTCACGGGGCCAACCACATGAGTTGCCTATTGCTGGATGTTCCCTTCCTCGTCAGGGGAGTGGGTGACGGATGAAACAGGAGGGTCCCTTAGCTCACTGGGAACGTGGCTGTGGGAGGACGACGCGGCGAAGACACACGACGAACGACACGGACACCACGGGCACAACACCCAGGAACGTCAGGCGGTCAGTCGGCGGCTCCAGCACGACCTCTGGCGGAAAGGGTCATGCCGAGTCACACGCTGGGCCACACTTGCTATCCAGGCTGAGCGAGGGTAGTGGCAGCGGAGGGGCGTGCCGCTGGGGAGGGGAGGGGGGAGCCACTCGAGGACAGGTGGACCTTGAGAGGGCGGCGAGGGAGTGGTGGTGCGTGTCGGGGCGGGCCTTGCTGCGGTTCCTGCCTGGCGAGTGACTGAGGCAGCGGGGCAGGTTGGCAGCGCAAGGGGCCCACAGAAAAAGGGGGAACAGCAGCCGGCACGCGCAGGGGGGAAACTGTGGGAGCAGACCAGTCCCTTCCTCTCCCGCCACCCCCAGCCACCCCAACGCTCGCTCCTCCCCACTACTCCTCTCTCTCTCTCTCTCTCCCCGCTCCGCTCCACTCCACTCCTACTCCCATTCTCTCCCCGCTCCAGCCCAGGTGGCGACCCTTCACCCCCCCGCTGTACTCCTCAGCCGCCATTCACTGCTGCGAACGCCTCAATCCAGCCACCTCCAGGAACTCTCGCCCCCGGCAGCCCCTCCCGCCCCCCAAAACGGCCCAAGACGCTGCTGCTCGCGGAAATTACACACCCAACGCTTTCTCGGTTCTCGTGTGCCGGTTTCTCCGAGACTGGCACCTCGACACAGCTGTTCCTGATGGTGCTGTCCCTCATGCGGCTTGTCACTGCCTCGCGCGCCTGTCCAAGTCGCACCTGCTGTTTCCGGCGAGTGTCCCACGAGTGTACTGGGGCCCTGTCACGTCTGTTTCTATTCCATCTTACACATCTTTCACATTCTGAGTTGTTGTGATGCTCTCAATCCTGGAGGCTTTGGCTCGCACCTGCTGCCGCCGTAGTGGACCCCAGACACCTCACTGTCCCTCACTGTCGCTCCTCAAGGCGGAAAACAAAACATTTAAGCCCAGCAAAACAACCAGAGTATCCCCCAGCTTGTTCTTACTCCACTGCAGAAGTCAATAGGCAAGGAGGAGTAGCAGAGAAGCAGAGGCGGGAGAAAGTCACGGCAGGACGGACAGAATCACAACGGGCACTTAGACTAGAAACTGGGGAGCCTAAAGTTTCCAGTCGCGCCGCTAAATCCAGCTATCAGTGGGAAGGGCAAAGGTTCACCCCAGCAACGAGCAAAGCGCTGCCCACTCCTGTAAAGTTACCACACCGGGAGGGAAGGTAGCGCCCGCCAAGCCTTGTCTTCCTCCTAAACAGACATAAATATCGAGGAGGGACGAAGGCGGAAACGGGAAAGGGATCCACACACACTTGGAAAAAAAAAAGTGGGAAAAAACAGATAGATAAAAGGAATAGTACTGGTGGAGCAGAAAGCATGGAAGAGAAAAGAGAAGAGGGAAGAGAAGAGCGAGAGAAGAGGAGAGAGGTGGAATGAAAATGGGAAGGTTGTGAGCAAGGCATTAAGTCTCCCAATGATTTTATTTTCCGGATGAATGAGTTACTCGAGGAGGAGGAGGAGGAGGAGGAGGAGGAGGAGGAGGAGGAGGAGGAGGAGGAGGAGGAGGAGGAGGAGGAGGAGGAGGAGGAGGAGGAGGAGGAGGAGGAGGAGGAGGAGGAGAAGGAGGAGGAGGAGGAGGAGAAGGAGGAGGAGAAGGAAGAGGAGGAGAAAAGCAGGGATGAGAGGATTGACTGACAGGTGGATACATAGACAGACAGACAAGAATAATTCCACCGCGCGGGAAGACTAATGCGTGACAGACAAATACAGAGAAAGTCGTACATCTCAACAGACCGAGACATGCAGATGGACAGACGCAGCATGCACAATGACAAAGTAAATAGAGAAAATAAATAACAGTTCCTTGTACTTACGAATAAAAACACACACAAAAAAAATCATACTTACGTACAATGAACCTGAAAGAAAAGCATGGGAACAAGAAACGAACACGATAAGAACAATAACCTCTCGCATTTGAGAACACTTAACGAACACACACACTTCCTAAGACACAACTACTCAAGCAAGCACGTGCGCGCACTTACAAACACTTAAACGCTAATGAAGCAACCACACGTATAGGCTTGACCTGTACTCACACTTACGAACAACTACTAAAGCATGGACGTATACACTGCCTCGCTTATCCTCGCATTTACGAACACAACTACTGAAGCAAGAACGCACAGACCTGCCTTACCTATTCCTCGCATTTACGAACAAACATCACCACCTTCCTCTTTTCACCTGTCACGGGACATGAAACATCAAAAGCCTCCACACTCAACACGCTTTACCAGTGCCACAAAAAAACACCTCCAGACAGTGCCGCAGTGCCTGTCGAAGCGGTGCAAGCGTGACACTACCTTCTATAAGCAGTGCCAAGATTTCAGTGTTGGCAGTACTTACCTTCTTCAGGGGCAAGCATGTAATGGTGACAAGACGGTCAGCGATTAGTCAGTCAGAGAAAAAAAAAATTATACATTTGTGTTGGCCAAGCTGACCCAGTAATTGGCTCTTCCCTTCCTGAACTTTTCCCTTCTCTCATTCTGTTCCTCTTTACTCTCCCTCTCCCTCACCCTCTCCCTAGACCCTATTTCCGCCTGACCTGAACTTAAAACTGGGTCACCGCCGTGCGAGGCCATCTTAAAGGGACCACTATAAGGCCCACAGCGGCGTATTGTGACTTCCCTCGCCTTCCCTACCCTGCCGTTTCCTTCCTTCTCCCTCTCCCCCTCCTGCTATACCATCCCTTCTCTTCCCTACCCTACTGTGTCCTTTCCTTCCTCCTCTCCCCTTCTGTATACCATCTCTTTCCTTCTTTGTCCTTCCTATATCTTAACCCCTTCTCCTTTCCTACCCTTCCTCCTCTCCTATCGTATTTCCTTCCTACCATACAATTTTTTTTTCCTTCCTTTCCCTGCCTTGTCTCCTCCAACCATCCATCTTACCATACATTCCCTTTTTTTTTCCCTTTTTCCTTACTATCAACCATTACACGCCTTTTTTGCTTCTGTTCCCCATTCTCTCACTGCTTCTCTCGCCTCCCATATCTCGTTGTGTCCCCTCTCTCTTCCTCTCCTCTCCCCTCTAACGCACCACCGCCGCGTTCTGCTCTTAATGATCCTCGAGGTGGGAGCAGAGTAGCGGCAGCAGCAGCGGAAGTCACTTTTGCCTTGTTGTCTTGAATGTGATTAATGGAGCTCCGGTTACTAAGGAAATTCTGGCTCGGTTGGCGCTGTTTTTTTGGATAGGATTCTTATTCTGTTTTTTTTTTTTTTCCTTTTTTTTGTGATTTTTTTTTGTCTGATGTTTTTTTTTACTTTTTTGTTCTTGCTGTTGTTGTTTTATTTGTTTTACTTTATCTTCCTCTTCTATTTTTATTTTTGTGTTTTTGTTACTCGTATCTCTCCTCTTACTCCTTTTTTTTCGTCTTTTTTTCCTACTCCTCCTCCTACGTACTTCCTCTCTTTGTCCTCCTTGTCCTCGTTCTCCTTCTCCTTCTCCTCCTCCTCCTCCTCCTCCTCCTCCTCCACGTCTTCCTTGTCATCTTCCTCCTCCACCACTTCCTCTTTTAAGTTTCGTGCATGATAACCTCAAAATATAATGAATAAACGACACTTGAAAATGACATAGTGCCTAAAGTTTACGTACACACACACACACACACACACACACACACACACACACACACACACACACACAATAACATCCGTTCTACCAAAAGTGCCACGGCAATAAATTAGCATTAAAAATTCGGTGCCGGAAAACAAACAACACAACAACACACCCACAACAAAGTAAAACCAAACACGTAAACATTAATAACAGTGGCGTGACCCGGTAACACACACACACACACACACACACACACACACACACACACACACACACACACACACACACACACGAGTACTGCGAAGGGTGAGATGGTAACAGTGATAAGGCATAACTGATGATGAAAGAAGACAAAGGATAGACTGTAATAAGAGTAATGACCGACGCTATTTGAATACCGCTTAGGGATGTAATAATGATGACACACACACACACACACACACACACACACACACACACACACACACACACAGTAGAATAAGTGGTGGTAATAAATGTGATATAAATTAAGAACGAAATAAATCATATAACTTGAGAACAGAAAGAAAAATAAATAGTTACTTTATAAATAAATTACTCAGTCCATGAATAAATGAAAGATAAAACAATATGAATAGGTAAATAGGTGTATAAAATGAAAAGTAAATTAAATATGAGTATTAACATTTTCCTCTCTCTCTCTCTCTCTCTCTCTCTCTCTCTCTCTCTCTCTCTCTCTCTCTCTCTCTCTCTCTCTCTTCCTCTCCCCCTGTTACGTGCCTAAGTTAGTTTTTACTTTGCCAGTTTCACCTCGGAGTACCAGCAGGAGGGCGGGTGAATCTAAGCCACGCGCATAAATAAAACACTTAAACATCCTCGACTGTGAGTAAATTATGAGAAACAAAAATTAGCGAAAACAACCCAGGCAGTGGAGCTCTCTGCCTGCATGCTTCTTCTTCTTTTTTTTTTTTTTTTTTTTACTCACGACCTAAAAAATTTCAGCAGAGAAGTATCAAGACAAAATTGGCCTCGTATTTGGAAACCATTCTTGTAATTTACTTTTTCGGGGGACGACAGCAATGTATCGGTCTTCCTCTTTTTTTTTTTTTTTTTTTTTTTACCAGTTTTTGTACCCTAGGCCGATATCCTTAATACATGAAAAAATAAAAAATGGTGGAAAATGATGATGATGATAATGATGATGATGATGAAAAACACAATACTACTATTACTACAACTACTACTACTTATACTAATACTACCACAACTAACACCACCACCAATACTACTACTACTACTATTACTACTACCAATAATAATAATAATAAAAACAACAGCAACGATAAAACACACAAACGCATCAGCAACTTTCCAAACACTATCAAATCACCAGTAAAACAACACACGTGACATGCATCCATACATAATCCATCACCTGTGCTAATGAGGGCGTGCATCACCAGGTGTGCTCGCCGCCTCTTTCCCACCTGGGCGCCGCAGGACTAATGAGACGCCGCGCCACTTCTCCTGCCCTCAAACACCTGAAGCCCAATTAGGCGAAAATTTACTGGTGTTATTTATTGTGTTATTTATGCAGCACTGTAACACTTCCCAAAAGGACACACGGGCAAGCACACACACACACACACACACACACACACACACACGTTTAATTTGTTTTTCCCTAAATAATTAACCAGAATGAAAAAAAAATTAAATTAGGTTAGGTTAGATTAGATTATATCGTTAGGTTAGGTTAGATAGGATATGATAAAATAGGATAGGATAGGTCAGGATAAGGTAAGATAGAATAAGTTAGGTTAAATTAAGATAGGTTAGTTTAGGTTAGGTTTTAGTTAGGTGACGTTGGGTTAGGTTGGAAAATTTTTTGAAAGGGAAAAATCATCTCGTCTGAAATTCTCACAAAACGAAACCATGTTGAACGAAATTTACTTGTACACACACACACACAACAAACAAACAAACAAATACCAACAACAACAACAACAACAACAACACAACTAATACAGGAATCCCAAATACTTCCTCGCTACTTTACGATCACTTGAGCCGTAAGTGGGACAAATAGAGGAATGCAATGCTGTCCTGAGTGTCCCGGGGAGAGAAAGCGATGGAGGGACGAGGACAATTAGCAGTAGTGAGACCGATAAGCTTACGAGGCACGGGAATGGCGGGAATGTCTTGCTGCGCGACCTCTTATTAGTCCTGCACGAGGAATAGGGAGAGGAGGAGTGGGCGAGAAGGATGGAGGAAGGTAGGGGAAGAGGAGGAGACGAGAAGAGGGAAGGAGGAGGAGGAGGGTGTAAGAAGAAAGGAGAAAGGAAAGGATATTGCGAGGAGAAGAGGGAAGGAGGAGGAGGAGGGTGTAAGAAGAAAGGAGAAAGGAAAGGATATTGGGAGGAGAAGAGGGAAGGAGGTGAGGTACAGTAAGGAAAGAGAAGAAAAGGATGGAGGAAAGGGAATGGGAGAGGAGAGGAGAGGAGAGGAGGAGGAGGAGGAGGAGGAGGAGGAGGAAGAGAAGAAGAAGGAGAAGGAGAAGGAGGAGAAGGAGAAGGAGAAGAAGGAGAAGGAGAAGAAGGAGGAAGAGCAGGAGGAGAAGGAGGAGGAGTCTTGAAATTAGCAAGATTAGCGGAGCAACATCGCCTCGTTTAACTATATTTCCTCATTACTCTCCGCTATTTATCGCTGTACTATTTCTACTACTATTTCCTGGGTAGTGTTTAGTTACTACGCCTTTATCATCCACTCATCTATTTCCACGTCAGTTCCTAAAGACAGAAAACGTTGCATTATCATCATTATTTCTCACCGTCTATCCTTTCACAATACAAAGAGAGAAGAAAACTATACGTATACAATACAAAAAAAACTGAATTGAAGAAAACGTACACTGATTTTGGGTCTTACTAAGAAAAATGTAAACAAAGAAGAAAAAAAAGTGAGCAAGTGAGATTCATTCAAGAAAAAGAAAAACATCTAAAAAGACGACATTACTTTAGAGATTGATCAAGAAAAATATACAAACAATAGTGAAAAAAAAACAACTTTAATCACGAAAATATACAAATAATAAAGAAGATAAAGGAGTTAGTGACCATCAAGAAGAAAACGAGAGAAGAGGTTTGGATTATTTCGTCAGCAAAGAAAAAAAAAAGGAGGAAGAAAGAGAAGGAAAAAAAAAGACGTGTTTCATAACTCCTCAGATACGCGGACGAAAAAAGAAAGTCCATAAACTTTTATTGACTTTTAAGACTCCTAATGGGCCAATAATTCCAAACTTTGTGAATATGTAATTGGAGAGAGAGAGAGAGAGAGAGAGAGAGAGAGAGAGAGAGAGAGAGAGAGAGAGAGAGAGAGAGAGAGAGAGAGAGAGAGAGAGAGAGAGAGAGAGAGAGAGAGAGAGAGAGAGAGAGAGAGCATTCTGATTAAAATATGGTCATTATGCAATATTTTTCAATCATCAAAAGACCGCCACATTATTCATAGGCAATTCAAGTAGTTATTATTAAACTCGTTATAAAGTGGAGCTGGATTTATTATTGAAGTCATTACAAAAAGAAGAGATGGAGTGGATTTTTTTTTATAGGCCCTTTATTGTTTAACGAGTCTGTCAAAAGATACGTTTCCCCTCAAAGCGTTTTGTACGGGCATTTTCCTCTCTCCCTTATTTAAACTTTACATAAGAACAGCCTCACAGGTTACAAAAAGTCTCGTGTGTATGAAGGATTTTACTTGGGCTATAAAAATGTTGACGCTGAAAATGGAAGTCGAAAGTAAGAAGTAGCTATGAAATATTGATGTTTAGATTGAGATATACATATTTGAAAGGACGTTCCAGGGGGCAGGTGGGTGGAGAAATCATATCTAACACACACACACACACACACACACACACACACACACACACACACACACACACACACACACACACACTAATCTTTCAGTCACTAAAGGAAAAATGTATATGAAAACCAATGTCACCTGTGAAAGATAAATGAAGATAAATTCCGTTTAAAAAGTTAATTTCCTCGTCTAAAAGTAACAACTGTTATATTTTTATTCGGTTTCTTATCAGTCGTTTGTTGATTCACAGTTTATTCTTTATTCTTTGCACTTTCCTATTACATCCATGACGCAGTTCTCCGCTTCTCTTTATTTTGGTGTTTTCTTACCTTTGCATTTTGAGTTCGATGTTAACCTAAGCAGGAATGACATTTTATTTTTTTTCTATACACTGCTTTTTTTTTTTTTTTTTTTTCCTGGTCGACCTCCTTGAAAAAAACGAGAGAGAATAGTTCTTGTCTTACTTTGAGCCAAACGAACACTCAAAACAACACTGACAGATGCACGACCCACGCATGTCTCACAACGTAATGACATCAAAAGAAAAATAATTATTGGTCACATGTGGCAAAAAAAAAAAAAAAGTAAAAAAAAAGATACGTCGGAAGAAGTCATCAGGTGAGGAAGGCAACACACGCGTTGTGTCTATTCCTGTCAGCGAACACGTTATCAGATCACTCATGGAAACGTAATCAAGGCCGCATCACCGCGACATTTCAGTTATTGAATCCGTTTTCATTATTACTTGCATCTCAATGACACTTGGGAATTTAGGGTACATATATTAATGCAAGTGAAGGCGATTTTCTAAGACTGTACATGTATTTGCATTTATTTATTTACCTACACGCCTACCTACCCATTTGTTCTTGTCAAAATCTGTACATCTGGTGGCAAGTCCTTGTACCATACCTTAGTGACCACAAGGACACGTGTCATAATTTGTGCAGAGCTCTTCTCCACAAAATCTTCCCCAACAGCGACATTCTCCCTCACATTTCTTTCCCACACACTCCCTGCTCCTAATAACTACTTCCTCACGCAATCTTTCCCAGAATCCTACTATTTTTTTTCTCCTGACACTTTTCCTCCACACGTATATGTTACAGGGAATCTGTGTAATCAGGGAGTTCATGAAATCCCTAGTGACTTTGAGCAAAAATATTTCATTAATCATATTTCCGATATAATTTCCTTTACGGAAGAAAGTTAGGTTAAGTTTGGTTTGGTTATGTTACTACAGATTCAGTTTAACCAATCAGTCACGCTAGGCATATATGTAATACAATTTTTTTCTGCATAAAACTTATAGGTCTATTAAATTTTGAAAGCTGATTTGTATATTTGTATACTATTTATTTTTAGATACATCTATGATTGGATGAAATTTATGTACATTAAGGTAACGAAAACAAACCTAACTTAACAGTTACCAATAAAAAGATAAATCAGAAATACGATTACTGATTATATTTCAAGAAATCACCAGGGACTTCCTAAAAGCTCTAATTATACAGATGCCATGTAATATAAACACCTTACAAACTCTTCTGATCTGACCTATCAATACAACAGTCTGCCCTTACATTCTTCCAACACTTCCCATTTACGTATTCAATTTCGAAACTTCTAAACTCTCTCAAGTAATTCACCTCTACCTTCTGTTCAACACGCCGCACGCTGCCTCACTGCCCTCATGTAATGCAGATGGCATGTACAGTCATCTGTTTATTGAAAAGTGAATTAGTTGACAACCACAAATACAACACGACAGTAATGAAAGCAACAAAACAACGACAAAACAGCAACAACACCGACGATGAAGATTAACACAACGATAGTAAGGCACACAACAGCAACTAAAATCAATAAAAAACACACGGTAAATAGAAAAAAAAAATACTAAATGATAATTACACACTGTCTCTCCAGTATTTTAAATGTAATTTTATATCAACTAAATCATCATAATTATGTAACCCACCTCTCCATTTGGAAGAGTTTTTGGTCGGCTATTTTTATTTATTTATTTTTTCCCTTCCCTTTAATTTGGACACATTTCGCTTCTCTTCACTTGAAAATTAAGAAAAAAAAAGTTCGTTCATTCCTCAAACTTCAATATAGATCCAATTACTTTAACACGAAATATATAAATAAAAAAAAATAAAAAAAAACACTTTAGTCGACCATACGAAAGAAAGAAAAAATAAAAGCTAAAAAAAGAAACGGCTTCGTTCACCGTTCAAAGCTCACTTCAATAAACAGCCAATTACTTAAATACGAAACTAACAAAAACAAGCAGTCGCTCTCCCGGACAGAAGAAAAAAGTAACATTATACCTCCCGCCGCGAGAGCAACACCTCGTTACCGTCACATCCCTAACAGTCCGACCAATCAGCAAAGAGCCCACACGAACTTAAACGTACGAGTGAAACCAGAAATTTAATTAAAGGGAAACAAACATGCATTTACTAGCAGAGTGGGGGAGAGCGAGAGCGAGAGAGAGAGAGAGAGAGAGAGAGAGAGAGAGAGAGAGAGAGAGAGAGAGAGAGAGAGAGAGAGAGAGAGAGAAACAGGCAGGAGAGGAAAAATGGGCAAGCACGAAAACAAATATTTTTAAGAAAGATATATAAAAATCAGGCAGAAAACACAGACAAAAGTGTATAAAAGATATGAAATACAAATGCAGAGGAGGAGACAATAAAACAATACAAGACAAACAAACAAAACACGAATCTAGTACTTACCTCCTTCGTGGGCAGCGACATGAAGGGAGAGAGAAAAGTAAAATATTAATATCAAGAAATAAAATACCTAAAAAAAAAAAAAACATTGTATACTATAGAATCATTATCAGTCTACTATAAAACACACACACAAAAAAAAATTCATAAAAAATACACTAATTTACAAATGATATAGAAATACACGGGAGGGAGAATGAAAAGCTCAACTATATATATATATATTTTTTTTTTAATTGGGATAAAAGGGAAAGGCTTTGAAATGCAATCTTGACCTAACGTAAATAAATTCCCTTTACAATACAAGACCTAAAAAGTGAGTTTATGGGCATCTTTTCCCTCTCTCTCTCTCTCTCTCTCTCTCTCTCTCTCTCTCTCTCTCTCTCTCTCTCTCTCTCTCTCTCTCTCTCTCTCTCTCTCTTTTCAGCCCACCGAACACAATGCCCCATCAAGAAGACTTTTATGGCAGAATAGCGAATATTTCACGTCGGCTCCTGAGATTAAAAAGTCGAGTCAGCGTGAATTTAAAAGTATTGCGACTCGAGGATGTGTGTCACGCGAGATAAAGATTTGATCAATACTCCGATAATAGGTTAAGGTTATGAAGGTAAACAATTGTACTCGTATATTCTGGAGGATTTAGAGCAGGAGAGGATGAATGGTCTGTTAAGTGTTAATAATAGGGAAAGTGTGTGTGTGTGTGTGTGTGTGTGTGTGTGTGTGTGTGTGTGTGTGTGTGTGTGCGCGCACTTGCTTTGGAGCTCTGCCAAAACTAGCACACACACGAGAGCGGACACGCAAACACACACACACACACACACACACACACACACACACACACACACGTCTGTATTTTATCACCTGTTCGTTAATTCAGTAAAACTTTCGGTGGGCCATACAGGATTTCTGCTTTATTTCAGGAGAATCTGTAAAAGGTGTTCCTAGTTTCCAGTCTGTGATCATCCTTACATGAATGTTCGTGTTTTCAGCTTGGAAGCATTCTTGAGTGCCAGTTGACGGTCAGCAAAACTGGTGAATTGAGCCACAATGGTACGTGGGCGAGTGGATCCAGTCGTGGACCTCGAACCTGCCCTGTGCACACGTCCCAGGTGGACTGTATCAAACCACACCTTGTCTCCGAGCACTCGTTGAACCATGACACTTGTTTCTTCCCAGGATTCATTCAGTTCCTTCTCCAAATCATCGAAACGAAGATTATAACGGCGAGAATAATCCTCTTAATAGTCCAGACGGTCGTTAACTTTGCGTAACTCAACATCCGTCTTCTTAGATCATTCTTTCTTGAAATTGATGATTTCTTCTTAAGAAAAACCTTGTTGTCAGTCTTCAGTGTATCAAGTTTTCTGAGAGTACTGCAGAGTGAACCAACTTTTGTTACGTTGCTCCAGCTGCTTCAGTCAGCTAGCTACTTCCGCTGTCAGTATCTCAGTGACATCCTTATGCTTTTCGTTGTATCCTTGCTGACTTGTAGACAATGGAGTGGGTAGTAAACAGAAAGTAGTAGCAGTAATGGCCGGAGTGGTGGAAGGCACGTCTGACTGCCAATGCAGCTAGACTACTTGGTCTTTCCGTCGCATCCGCCAATCAAAACTTCCGCCACCAACTTGTGTTTTCATCGGCCATCCGGGGATTATTGCCAGTTGAGGACGCCAGCAAGGAGAGTAATTGATGAGGGTGACATTAGTGGTGGTAGTAGTATTGGTAGTAGCAACAGCAGCAGCAGCAGCAGCAGCAGTAGCAGTAGTAGTAGTAGTAGTAGTAGTAGTAGTAGTAGTAGTAGTAGTAGTAGTAGTAGTAAATAATAATAATAATACGAGAGAAGAAGGAGTTAGAGGAGGAATATAAAGGTTAATAATGCAGCAAGATAAGAAAAGAAAAGAAAAGAAAAAAGAATTATGGTAGACAAGAATCTTACACACACACACACACACACACACACACACACACACACACACACACACACACACAGAGAGAGAGAGAGAGAGAGAGAGAGAGAGAGAGAGAGAGAGAGAGAGAGAGAGAGAGAGAGAGAGAGAGAGAGAGAGAGAGAGAGAGAGAGAGAGAGAGAGAGAGAGAGAGAGAGAGAGAGAGAGAGAGAGAGAGAGAGAGAGAGAGAGAGAGAGAGAGAGAGAGAGAGAGAGAGAGAGAGAGAGAGAGAGAGAGAGAGAGAGAGAGAGCCGGAACAGGTGTGTGCGCCAATCCACAAATCAAGGAAACAGAAAAAACGAGAGAAAGTAAAAGAAAGAAACATTTGGAAAAGTAAGAACGTCTCTCTCTCTCTCTCTCTCTCTCTCTCTCTCTCTCTCTCTCTCTCTCTCTCTCTCTCTCTCTCTCTCTCTCTCTCTCTTTCTTCTCTTCCTGAGCGGGCGACCCTCAGGAAGGTTTTTCTAAAGGTTATTCTAATGGGGTCTTCTCTTACCCCTTTCCCTCTTACTTCCCGTCCTCTTACTCTCTCTCCTCTCTCCTCTCTCTGCCCTGCTCTTCCTCTGCTCGCCTCAATATTGCCCAACAAAACTGAAGACTCGTCTCCTCTTCCTCTTGCTTGGTCTATTACTTCCTCTTGTTCCCTCTTTTTCCTTCCTCTTGCTCCCTACTCTTCTTCTTCCTTTCTCTTACTCCATCTTGCTTGCTCACTCATCTTGGTTTTCTGTTGTTCCTTTTCCTTCCTCTTACTTCTTCTTTATTACCTAATCTTTATTCATTTTTTTATTCTCTCTTCTTATCTTCTATCACTTCTCTTGTTTCTACCTCCTATTTTTTTTTCTGGTTCCCTCCTCTTATTTTCTCTGTCTCCCTTTCTCTTACAACTCTTCCCCTTTCTCTTACTTCCTATTCCCTTTTATCTTGCTTTCTCTTCCTCTCTCATGTCTCCTTTCTTCCATTCTTTCACAGAGACGATGCCTCTCTTTCCTTCTTTCTTTCCTCCTCTCCTTTTATTCCTTTTCTCTCCTCCATATCTATCTTACCCTTTTGTTCTTTTACCCTTCTTATTTCTCCTTTCCTTACTACCATTTTCTTTTCATTTTTATGCCTTTACCTTCCAGTTTCCTACTCTCTTTTCCTCTCCTCTTCTTTTCCTCTCCTTTCTTTGCTTCCTTCCTTCTGCTTTTCGTTCTTCCCTCTTACTTCTCATCCCACCTTTTCTTTCTCTATATTGTTATTCCCATTTTCTTCTCACCATTCCCTCATTTTCTATCCTTTTCTTCAAGTTTCCTACTTTGTTTTTCTCTTCTCTCTAGTTTCCTTCCTTCTGGTTTTCGTTCTTCCCGCTTGCTCTCTCTTTCCTGCGTCCCAGTGCCTCACGCAAGCCTCATTCTGCTCAAATAACTGGGAGTGAGGAAGGAGGAAGGAAAAGATGGAGAGAGAGAGAGAGAGAGAGAGAGAGAGAGAGAGAGAGAGAGAGAGAGAGAGAGAGAGAGAGAGAGAGAGAGAGAGAGAGAGAGAGAGAGAGAGAGAGAGAGAGAGAGAGAGAGAATAAGAAATAGGATAAGAAACAGCGAGGTTGAGGAAAGGTGAAATGAGAGGAAGGAAGGGAGGAAGGAAGCATAGATGAAGGAGAAGAAAAAGGAAGAGAGGGAAAGTATAGGATAACAAACAATACGATAAGATAAAAAAGAAGGAGCAAGTTTGAAGAAAAGTGAAATGATAGGAATGGAAGGAAGAATGAAAGGAAGGAAGGAAGGATGGAATAAAGGTTAGATAAGAGGAAGAAAGGAAGGAAGGAAGGAAGGAAGGATATATTGAAGGGAAGAAAGGAGGAATGCACCGTTTGAGAAAAGAATGCTATGGTATGAAATTAATGAAGGAAACAAGAGGAGGAGGAGGAGGAGAAGAAGGAGGAGAAGGAAAAGGAGAAGGAGAAGGAAAAGGAGAAGGAGAAGAAAAAGGAGAAGGAGAAGGAGGAGGAAGAGCAAATGAATTAAAAACAACAACAACAACAACAGCATTAACAACAACAACCACTACTACTACTACAAAAACAACAAAACAAGAAAAAAAGTAACAAACAAACAAACAAACAAATAAGAACGAAAGAAAAACTAAAGAGAAAAAGGCAAAAAAAAAAATAGAAGCAAGAAAGAAAGAAAGAAAGAAAGAAAAAGAAAGAAAGAAAGACAAGAATAACGTTAAGTGATTGATCCATTACCACCACACACAAACAAAGGAAACAAAAATAACAAAGAACACAAAAGAAAGAAAACGGAAAAAGGAAAAAATTACAAAGCTAGCAAAGAACAAGAAAAAAAGAAAGAGACTAAGAGGGGAAAATGACAAGAGGTGAGGGAAGAAATTGGCAATAAAGGTGGAGTGAAGAGTGAGGGAAAGGAGGGAAAGATGAAATGGATGAGGGAGGAGAAAGAGAGAAATAAAGTAGACAAGAGAAGGAAGCGTAGGAGAAGGAAGAAAAAAACAGGGTGGGAGACGAATAGACGAATAAAATAATATGTTAAAGAGGAAAGAAAACAAATAAAAGAAAGATCAAAGTGGAGATGAAGAGAAAGTCCTGTAATAAGAGAGAGAGAGAGAGAGAGAGAGAGAGAGAGAGAGAGAGAGAGAGAGAAGAGAGAGAGAGAGAGAGAGAGAGAGAGAGAGAGAGAGAGAGAGAGAGAGAGCGAGAGAATGATACTAAATAAGAAAGAAATGCATAAGAAAAACAATGAAAATACATGAGACAGAGAAAAACGGAAAAAGAAAAAGGAAAACTAAGTAAAAACTTCGAGGACAAGAAATAATAATGGAGAGAGAGAGAGAGACGAGAGAGAGAGAGAGAGAGAGAGAGAGAGAGAGAGAGAGAGAGAGAGAGAGAGAGAGAGAGAGAGAGAGAGAGAGAGAAATAAATTAGCAAGAATAGTGGAGGTAGAGAGTGATGAGGGGTGTTACGTTGGTCACGTGACACACACACACACACACACACACACACACACACACACACACACACACACACACACACACACACACACACACACACACACACACACACACACACACACACACAGTTAATCTCCCACTGTGAAGAAAAGGAGGATAAGGGAGGAGGCGATAAAGAAGGGAAGAGACGGGAGAGGAGGATGGAAGGATAAGAAGTATAGGAATAGATGAGAGGAGGAAGAGGAGGGAGGAAAAGTAAAGAGAAGGAAGCGGAGGAGGAAGATTGTAAAGAATTTTAAGGAGAAAAGCAAGAACTATAAGGAATGAAAACATATTGAGAGAGAGAGAGAGAGAGAGAGAGAGAGAGAGAGAGAGAGAGAGAGAGAGAGAGAGAGAGAGAGAGAGAGAGAGAGAGATGAGAGAGAGAGAGAGAGAGAGAGAGAGAGTATATACCCATAAAAAAATAAGAAGAGCAAGAAGCACGGCAGAAACGAATTACTGAACGGAGGGAGGACTAGGAAGACAAAGGAGGAGGAGGAGGAAGAGGAGGAGGAGGAGGAGGAGGAGGGGACACACGTCATGAACAGATGAGGGAGGAAGACACACACCTGCACGAACACCTGCCACCTTCAACGAATAGCAGCGTCTTTCTTCTCTTCTCTCTCTTTTCCTTTCTTCCTTTTCTTCTTCAATTCTTTCCTCCTGTCATTCGTTTTCGTATTTCTCTTTCCGTTCCTCCTATTTTGCTCGTTTATTTCTTTATTCTTCGGTTCTTTTTTTTATTTTCTCCTTTGTCGATGTTTTGTTTCCTTTTCTTTTATTCTTTCCGTTTTCTTCTTGTTTTTTTCGTATATTATCTTCACTTGTTTTCTTTTCGTCTTCCTCTATTATTAAAGTTTTTCCCTCATGCTTTTTCTTGTTCATTTCCTTTATATTGTGTTCCTCTTCTATATCCTGTCTTGCATTTCTTCCTTTTTCCCTTCTTATTATTTTCTATTCTTTCCCCTTCTTCTTCCTCCATTCCCAACAATACTCACTTCTTTCGTCTATTCCACTTACTAACGTTTTCTTCTTTCATTTACCTATTTTTCCATCCTCCTCTTTCCTTCCCTCGTTATTTATTCATTGTATTTTTTCCCTATCCCCTCCTTCTTGACCTTTTCCCCTTTCTTCCCTTTCCTATTTTTTCCCTCCTCTTTATTCCACGTCCCTTTTTTTTAATTTCCCTTGCTCACTTCCCATTGTCTGTCTTCCCCATCGTTCCCTTCCCCCTAACCTCCTTTCATTCTCAGTCCTTTCCTCCATCCCTTCTCCCCTGCCTCCTGATCCCCCCTCGCTCTCTCCTTCCCAGTCCTTCCTTCCCCACTCTGCTCACTCCATCTTGCTTCCCTCCCTTCCTCCCTCACCACAATTCTCACACGCAAGCATTATTTACCAGTGTATTTACGTGCGTAGATAAATGTACTTTCTTATGACAGCTCAGAGTTCCCTTGTATTTCTCCCTTCCTACTTATTCGCCACGTAAATCAACTCTGTACTGTTTAAGGGGAAGTCAGGGGAGTTTCTGGGATTTTTCTTATACATTACTGAGGCAATACGTCTGCTTCGTTAAATCTAGCGACTTCAGGAAATTCGGCCCGTGTATTTTCAGGTTTAGGGGAACTTATATGAGCGACGCATGAAGGGAATTTATCAGAGGGAAGGATTTGCTCGCATAAAATTCCTACGTGGATTGAGAGTTTCTGTAATGCCTGAAATGAAAGCGTGTTTTACTTTATTTATTTATTTACTTATTTATTTTATTTATTTACTTATTTTTTTGGTGGTGGAGAGGAAGTGTGTCGTGAGGAAATTTTTTGGGAAGAACACGGAAAATTAACTAGATTTATAAATAACACTTGCTCAATATTCCACTCTCCTTCCCTCAAAGAAAATAAATACATAAATAAAAGTATATTTCAAAAGTTATCAGTATAGGTAATCAAATACCTCAGATTGTAAATTAGTCATCTCTTTTTTTTTTTTTTTTTTTAAGGAACAGGACCGTGACTAAAGATTTCATTGCTTCTCACTTTATTGATAATTTATTTTCATCTATTTGTATATTTTCAACTTAATTTATTTATTATTTTCTTTATTTCTCATTTCATTTTTTTTTCTTTTTTGCCCTTGACTGATGTCCTTAATTAACACATATAAAGAATTGAGAATCTGATACATTTTCCTGCAGTGGCTTGAAACGAAAAAGGCAGAGAAAACACAACGATAGAGAGGTAAGACAGAGAAAAACAAAACTATATGGAGAGATGATGTTCCCTGTGGTAGCTTGAAATAAAAATAAATAAATAAATAAATAAAAAAGCTAGGGAAACTGGGAAATAGTCTGTTCTGATGTGGTGGCTTGGAATAGACGGCAGACAAAAGCTTTCAGAGGAGCAGAGGAGTTTGCGGGAAGCCTTTATACTGCAGTGGAATCATACCGTTTGTTAATTAAGCATTGCATGTAATTATGTAAACTTCCGCGTCGGATTCAGCTAATGAGGGACTTTTCCTGTGCTTGTGCCGATGTTAAAAATAAGTTTCTATTTTTTGTACCACATTAATGGTAGTGATGGAGATTATGATTATGTAATGGTGAATTTTTCAAAGCTCTTTTTCCTGTAATTCAATGTATTTTAAGACTTTTTTTTCGGTATGCACTGCTATTTTTTTATTTATTTTTTCTTATTTATGTATAAGCGTAAGATATTTTTCCATGTTCATGAGTATATTGCAAGATACAACAAATGCCTCGCCAGGAATTAAGCACTGCAAATTCCTCGAGGTATCAGAAACGCAACAAAAATTCAACCAATATTATTAAGGCAAAAACGAAAGAAAGAGTCCAAAAAGTACCAAGAGTCAGAGCACAAGACAAGCCTCGCCACGCACTCTCAGCGGTACAAGTTAGTGAGTACGGACAGAAGGGCGCCCACTGCACCTCCCGCCGCCAATTACTGCGCACACACTCCCCGGGGATATGAACACCGCGGCAAAGCTCGTCAGGCGGCTCGTTAGCGGCGGGAGAACATTGCTTAGGCTCCCCCTCCTCCTCCTCCTCCTCCTCTTCTTCTTCCTCCTCCTCCTCCCGTTCCTCCTCCTCCTCCTCATGACAATGCATGTGTACTTATGTAGTTAGGCATTCCTTTGGTTACAATACGCAATTTTTAAACGAAAAAAAGAAAAAAGAAGGATATATGCACTTGTAACTACTATTATTATTCCTCTTCCTCCTCCTCCTCCTCCTCCTCCTCCTCCTCGTTCTCCTGCTGCCAATCCCTTAAATTCCGTCCTTCCTTCCTTCCTTCCTTCCTTCCTTCCGTCCTCCCTCCCTTTCTTCTTGTGTTCCCCTCCCCACCTCCTTCTCTCAATATCTTTTTTTTTTTCTTTTTTGGGTGAGGATGGTTCCTTCTTTCTTCTTCCTCCTCCTTCCCCTGCAAATTCTTTCGTTTCTTCCTTCCTCCATTTCCTTCCTTCCTTTCCGCGTGCCTTTTCACTCATCCTTCTCCTCCTCTTCAAAATTCCTTCTTTCCTATATTTCATTTTCTTCCTCCACCTCCAAATTTCGTCTCTTCTGCGTTTTTTCTTCGTATTCCTCCTCCTCCTCTTTGCGGTGTGGGGAGAGGGAGGGCGATAGAGAATAATTATAGTGTTCATTTATATGTTGCCTTAGGAGAGAACAAACACCTTGGCGAGTTTATGAGCACCAGACACTCCATATATAAATAAATACTGACAGGCGTACGAGATTCAGAGTGTGTGTGTGTGTGTGTGTGTGGTGTGTAACATAAACCTGCTTGTGCTGCAATATTTGTTCTGGCACCGGCGATATCACCGCCATTTGTTCAGCGCTGCCAATAATTCATGGCTACGGCGGATCTGTACCGCGCGCCCTTTATTCCCCTCGTGCTGTCTTTACGCCGCGCACATTACCTTTGTTTCTATTTATCGATCTAGAAATAAGAGTGTTAATGGACGGATGCATTTCCTTTGTTTCCTGTGCCTGGTTTACTTGTCATGAGCCACCGAGAAAGAAAGGTATTCATGCATTGTCTCTATATTGATCTTTGTTTCTGTGTTGTTTTTTTCTTCTTTTTTATGCACATAGAACTGAAGATGCAAAGGCAAAAAAATAAATAAATAAAAATAAAGGAAAAATAAAAATGTCAGCCAACTGTATCTCCCAAAAAAGTAGGGAAGAAAGACAAAGGCAAGAAATAATAAAGAAAACCAAGAAATAATAACGAAAACCAAAGAAAATCCAATT
>NC_087177.1:8355000-8402500 GCF_035594125.1 Scylla paramamosain
TTCAGCCCTCCATGTACCATCCTAATAATCAGACCTCAGTATCTTTTCACAGAGTAAATATGTAAAAGAAAAAAAAAATTATGATATCTAAAAGATCGATAAGTTAATGTATGAAACTGTATCGAGCTGAATTCATATATATAAAAAAAAAAAAAAAAAAATATGTATATAAATTCATATAAAAGGAAATTCATATCACGACTTTTATTGTAATTCATATAAAAAGATTAAAACCGTAACTCCAAAAGCCAATAAAATTTTAAACAGTTTTTTTTTTATAGAGCCCAGAAAATCCCCACAACTCTTGCTTTATCCACTACATCATCACCACCACAAACACCACCACTACCACCACCACTGCTTTCCACCACCACCCATGCATCCGTTCATTACTTCATCATTTAAAAAAGCACCACTCATCATCCACATCAATTCCACCATCACCACCACCACCACCACAAGCACCACACATCCCTACTCATTACCACAAACTCTTCCACAGCACCATTCTCTCTCTCTCTCTCTCTCTCTCTCTCTCTCTCTCTCTCTCTCTCTCTCTCTCTCTCTCTCTCTCTCTCTCTCTCTCTCTCTCTCTCTCTCGGCAAGTACAGTCCACCCAAACTTACACCAGCGAGAGTAATCGCCTAAAAACTCCACCGCCATTCTCACATACGTGGGGAATTTTTGGAAAAAGTTGAGTCCTCCCCTGTCCATCATACCCTCGTTTTCTTTGTGGTGATGGATGGATGCGAGTACTTTTATTTTAATGATTGCCGGTCCGAAATAAAAAGGTAGAAGCAAAATTTACTACTACTACTACTACTACTACTGTTGCTGTTACTGCTACTATTACTACTACTGTGGTGTGATGGACAGCAGTTACTCATGCTCTGACACTTTCCTCTCTGATCAAAAATAGCGTGTAACTGAGTCTGTCCAAACTCCACGCAGTACTGCCAGCCAGGGTGAGCGGCTCGTACTTCAAAGCGCTATCCATCCTGACGGGAACACCAACTATAAAAAAAGATACATACTATCACTTGCATTTTGTTTCTCTTTTTTTCACATTTTAATTCTTTCACTGTTATTTGACATGTTTCCATCTTCATAAACCACGATGAGACATTTTGCTTTTCATTAGTTCAGTTTCATTCCTCTAATGATCACTGTACTTTACTTCATATTGGAAAATCTGTTCTTCTTAATCTATTTTTCTTTTCTTGTAGGTGGTGGTGGTGGTGGTGGTGATGACTAAAAAGCTGTCAGGAAGAATAAGAAACGGGGAAAGAAATGTGTGAGTGAAGGCGTTTGCAGAAAATGAAGAGGAAACAAATGCGGAAAAAAAGAGAAAGAAGTGGTAAGGAGAAAGAGACAGAAAAAGAAGAGAATGAGGAGGTGAGAAATACTTTTATAAGGTTTGAATGCTGTGAGTTGTTTGCATATCGCAGTGAATCTGACCAAGGGGAAAACTAGAGAGGGAGAAAAGCCTTCCCATTATGCCCCTCCCAAAAATAATTCCGGTTGCTATTACAAATTATGATATTCATGCTGCTGCTGTTACTATTACTGACAATGTTAGTGTTATATTTAGGAGAATGGGAAAAATATGAGAGTTAACCACGACAATGGTGATGGTGATGATGAAGATGAGGGAAACAATAATGATAATAGCAACAACAACAACAGACAAACAGACAAACAAACAAAACAAATAACCAAATAACCCAAACAAACAAATACACAAATAAAAACAAAGATTACGAAAAAAAGTAAAAAAGATAAAAAAAAGAAAAATAGCCAGGAAGAGTGAGGGAGCACTTAAGGCAATCACAGGAACACTTCCTCGCCGACCCAGACAGCGGCAGTGGGACTAAAAAATAACACAGGACAGAGCTTTAGGAGGATGACGAGTGACAATGAGAGAGAGAGAGAGAGAGAGAGAGAGAGAGAGAGAGAGAGAGAGAGAGAGAGAGAGAGAGAGAGAGAGAGAGAGAGAGACTATGCATGTTACCTGTCAATCAATCTTCACACCACCACCACCACCACCACCACCACCACCAACAACAACAACAACAACAATGCAGCAAAAACAACAATAAAAACAACCCCATCACCACCACCATCACCACCACCACCACCACCACACCCCCCCCAACAACAACAACAACAACAACAACTTCAGCCCAATATCACTTACATTACAAACTCACATTAAGAAAAAGAAAAAAAATGAGAAACACACTACGTCCCTTCCTCCCTTCATTCCCACGCTTCGTTTTCTTTCCTTTCCCTCTCTCTGATATAATCATCTTCCTCGGTGCCTGTTTTACACATGACGGTCTATTCTGGTCTTCTTTAATTACTAGAAACCGGGGATGTGTTATTTTTCCGGTTCAAACTGCAGCTGAGCACGTGACCTCTACCCCCACCACCACCACCACTACCACCACCACTACTACCTCTCTCTACGTTTGCCACACTAAAGCCCAAACTCCCTCCGACCTTTCCCTGCTTACAAAAATTCCCATGTAAAAAAATAAACAAGAGCAGGCATATATTTTATTATTCAAGAGCTGGTGTTGTGCTCCGTTTTCATCAGCGCTGAAATCCACGCATCAGTGAACCGTGAACTCTCGTCATTTTTCACCATAACAAAAATACAACTACTCGTCTAGCGTTCCAGTAGCGACTGTGGTGTTTTTGGGTCAGTATTACCGGGGACTGCTGCGTGTAGGTCTCATTGTTATTTGCTCTTTCATATCCTTTCTTATGTTCTTATGCAAGGAACGTAAACTTTCGCCATTTTTCACCATAATAAAACTGCTACCCCTCGTCCAGCGTTCATGTGGTGCCTATTATCAGCGACTGTTTGAATATGTCTGGACCTAATGGCTTCTTGCAGCTTCCATAATTTTCTTATTCTTGTGTAAGGAACGTAAACTCTGGTAATTTTTCACTATAGCAAAAATACTTCTCGTCCAGCTTTCGAGTAGCATCTGCGGTGTTTTGGTTTGGTTTTATCATGGACTAAAGCGAGTAAACCTGACCTGATGGTTTCTTTCAGTTTGTTATATTCTCTCACGCTGTTATGTTCTTATAATACGGTACATTTATTAGTCGAGTAGTCTGCTACACACTCACACCATGTTTAGCATCTTACTTTAATCTTAAGTCCTCTGATCTGTTAAAAAAATAAAATCAGTGTTGTTTTACAAAGAGGAATTATTGACAAAGAGAACAACGAACTCAGAGAAAGTGAGTGTGTGGCGGGTTACCAGACTTCCCAACATGTCTGTGCGAGTTTATTAGTTACGTTATTGGAAATGTAGTGCGCTCGTGCCGCGGAGAAATGGATCAAAACGGCATCTGCATCACAGTTTAATATGGAATGCGTCCGTGACTCTGCTTACCCCGATGTGCATGATATTATTTCGGTGCGTGATCGAAACGAGTTTAATTTCGCCTCTGTCCGACTTCCCTGTGTGTGTGTGTGTGTGTGTGTGTGTGTGTGTGTGTGTGTGTGTGTGTGTAATCCTGCAGGCCAAATGCGCGTGGGGTTTAGATCTCTCTCTGGTCTAAATTGCGTGTGACATACTGAGTTTAATGAAGTAATGAATAAGAATTATGTGTATTCGTTAGTGTGAACAAAACATGCAGCTGAAGCACACGATCGACAAACAGAAACCATAAATTATTTGTATCTACCCTTTTTCAGAACTACAAGTAATATCGACACTTAACAGAACACCAAACTATTGCTCAGAAAAAAGAAAAAAATATATATATAGCGCTAGTGGAAAAGTAACTAGAGATTATGTACATTATAACTAATTAAGTAAGACAAATAACACACAACACAATTTCTTAAGGGTATCCTGAATAAAACCAAACTGATATTATGATTTGGAGAAACTAAACTGGTAACCCCAATGCAATAAATTTCTACTTTATTTCCTTGTGAGTGAGAATTGTGGCGGGAGTTTCCTATTTTCTTTCTTTTCGTTGCTTCTGCTGTAATCGTACTTAATGAGACTTCCCTATAGCATAACCACTCAAATTTATAAAATGTCTCACTTTCTAGCGTCTGACAAGTCTACTTTAAAGTTAAGAAATAAAAAAAACACCAATTATCGTATCAAATAAGACTTAACCATAGAGTAAGCAGTCGAATCAAGACTTAACTACAAAATAACCACCGGAATTAAGACCTAACCACAGAATAACCACCCAAATCAATAAACACCCTCCAACTTCAACCCCCCCCAAAAAAAAAAAAAAAACACAAAACCAAGGAAAAAACAAAATGAAACCGGTGAAATAGAAAAAAAATATATATATTTGCTCTCACACGCCACCACCACCCCGGCCACACCTGCCACACACCTGCTGGACACCCCACACACCTGCACGCTGCACTCCACCCCTGAAACGCTCCCAATATCCTATTTTTTCCAGCCTCTCCAATATACATGAAGCTGGTGACCTGGCGACATAGTGAACTTTGAAGGGAGGGGAGCGAGAGAGAGAGAGAGAGAGAGAGAGAGAGAGAGAGAGAGAGAGAGAGAGAGAGAGAGAGAGAGAGAGAGAGAGAGAGAGAGAGAGAGAGAGAGAGAGAGAGAGAGAGAGAGAGAGAGAGAGAGAGAGAGAGAGAGAGAGAGAGAGAGAGAGAGAGAGAGAGAGAGAGAGAGAGAGAGAGAGAGAGAGAGAGAGAGAGAGAGAGAGAGAGAGAGGTCTACGTTCCTCTCCCTTCAAAGTTCACTATATCTGCAGGCCAACACACAGAGAGAGAGAGAGAGAGAGAGAGAGAGAGAGAGAGAGAGAGAGAGAGAGAGAGAGAGAGAGAGAGAGAGAGAGAGAGAGAGAGAGAGAGAGAGAGAGAGAGAGAGAGAGAGAGAGAGAGAGAGAGAGAGAGAGAGAGAGAGAGAGAGAGTCTACGTTCCTCTCCCTTCAAAGTTCACTATATCTGCAGGCCGAGAGAAGAGAGAGAGAGAGAGAGAGAGAGAGAGAGAGAGAGAGAGAGAGAGAGAGAGAGAGAGAGAGAGAGAGAGAGAGAGAGAGAGAGAGAGAGAGAGAGAGAGAGAGAGAGAGAGAGAGAGAGAGAGAGAGAGTCTACGTTCCTCTCCCTTCAAAGTTCACTATATCTGCAGGCCAACAGAGAGAGAGAGAGAGAGAGAGAGAGAGAGAGAGAGAGAGAGAGAGAGAGAGAGAGAGAGAGAGAGAGAGAGAGAGAGAGAGAGAGAGAGAGAGAGAGAGAGAGAGAGAGAGAGAGAGAGAGAGAGAGAGAGAGAGAGAGAGAGAGAGAGAGAGAGAGAGAGAGAGAGAGAGAGAGAGAGAGAGAGAGAGAGAGAGAGAGAGAGAGAGAGAGAGAGAGAGAGAGAGAGAGAGAGAGAGAGAGAGAGAGAGAGAGAGAGAGAGAGAGAGAGAGAGAGAGAGAGAGAGAGAGAGAGAGAGAGAGAGAGAGAGAGAGAGAGAGAGAGAGAGAGAGAGAGAGAGAGAGAGAGAGAGAGAGAGAGAGAGAGAGAGAGAGAGAGAGAGAGAGAGAGAGAGAGAGAGAGAGAGAGAGAGAGAGAGAGAGAGAGAGAGAGAGAGAGAGAGGAATACGTAACAAGTGTACAAGAAAGGAGGGCACAGGAAAGAGAGGCAAGCACTCAGGCGGGGAAAGGAAAGGGTTAAGAGTGTTTACGAGACGAACAGGGAAATGCAAAAGTGAGACTGAGAGAGAAACAACAAGTGGCAAGAGAGAGAGAGAGAGAGAGAGAGAGAGAGAGAGAGAGAGAGAGAGAGAGAGAGAGAGAGAGAGATGAAGAAAGATGGTATATATGAAAGAAGTCACTGATGGGAATGAATACTCTCTCTCTCTCTCTCTCTCTCTCTCTCTCTCTCTCTCTCTCTCTCTCTCTCTCTCTCTCTCTCTCTCTCTCTCTCTCTCAATGAAAGCCAAAGGGAAGGGAAGATGATGAATCCGCGGCAAAAATGAAGCGCACAATGAAAGACAAACAGCCACGAAGAGGAAGAAAAACACACAAGACAATGAAAGACAATGAAGACAGACAGGCAAAGACGGACAGGCGTACCTCAGGGAAAAAAATGCACAGACAAACAGACAAACACGGACGGACAAGTTGGCGATCTGCTAGAGATAAACAGAACGAGAGAGAGAGAGAGAGAGAGAGAGAGAGAGAGAGAGAGAGAGAGAGAGAGAGAGAGAGAGAGAGAGAGAGAGAGAGAGAGAGAGAGAGAGAGAGAGAGAGAGAGAGAGAGAGAGAGAGAGAGAGAGAGAGAGAGATTTTCCTACCCGTTCTTTTACATCAATATCGTAAGTATCTTAAAATATCTTAAAAGAATATTCTACAAAAAGTAAAAATAAAAAAAAAGTTCTTACACACACACACACACACACACACACACACACACACACACACACACACACACACACACACACACACACACACACACACACACACACACACACACAGACACAAAAGCAATCATAAAGTTTCTGCATGTAGTTCTTCACAGTTAATAGATAAGTCAGTTAGTCAGTCAGTCAGTCAGTCGGTCAGTTAGTCAGTCAGTCGGTCAGTCGGTCGGTCAGTCATAGGGGTCGAGCAATAAATCGAGTCAGATCGTCGATGGGAGAGAGAGAGAGAGAGAGAGAGAGAGAGAGAGAGAGAGAGAGAGAGAGAGAGAGAGAGAGAGAGAGAGAGAGAGAGAGAGAGAGAGAGAGAGAGAGAGAGAGAGAGAATATCGAAGTATAGAAAAAAATACTGGTGAACTAAGTTTGTAACAGGAAAAGTAAGTTTGTAATAGGAAAAGAAGAAAGGAAGAAGGGAAGAAAACAAAGGAACGAACGAAAGAACGAAAAAAAGGAAGGAAGGAAGGAAGGAAGGAAGGAAGGAAGGAAGGAAGGAAGGAAGGAAGGAACGAACGAACGAACGAACGAACGAAGAAAAAAAGGAAAGAAGGAAGAGAAGAGCATAGGAAGTATGCGAATAAAGGAAGCAAGAATGTGAGGAAAGAAAGGAAGAAGACAGGATGAAAGGAACATGACGAAGGAAACTAAATAAAAAAAAACAAGACCAAATAAAAAAAAAAAACAAAGAACAGGTACACATTTTCTACACCTACAATTAGCCCGAAAACCACCCAACCACCCAGACAGCCACCTAGCCACACACCCAGGTAAGGAAGAGGGAGGGGGAGAGAAATGCTACGGGCAGGATACAAAAAAGCAGTAAAAATCGCCTAAAATACTCTGCTGAAGGGGGTCAGAAAACATGTGGAGCCGCGAAACAGCCTCATTTAAGAGCCTTTTGCTGCAAATACTGGCTGTGATGTATTTTTTGTGTCTCTTTTTACTGCCGGATTGAACGAACAGCGAGCGAGGGAAGGGAATCGGAGGGGGAGGTAAAGGGAAGCCACAGGGAAGGGGGGGAATGGGGAATGGATGGGATAGGAGGCAAGGGGAAAGCAAAGGGAAGGGAGAGAGAGGGGCTGGCGAGAGATTAAGTATGGGAAGCGATGGTCGAAGAGAGGGGACAGTTGGAAAGTAAAGGGTATGGATGGGAGGGGAGGGAATGGAAGAGATGGGAAGCAATGGGAGAGGAAGGAAAAGGAAAGGAAATGGGAGAAAAAGATCCAGTGGCATACAGAACTTGATACGAGTTTACTTATTTACTCTGGGGTATTCTCTCTCTCTCTCTCTCTCTCTCTCTCTCTCTCTCTCTCTCTCTCTCTCTCTCTCTCTCTCTCTCTCTCAATACGTCCCCCAACCCATTTTTTTCCACATACAACGCCAAACATGTTTTTGTATACACCAATTTTTAAAGCCCTCTCTTCTCTCTCTCTCTCTCTCTTTCTCTCTCTTTCCCTCCCTCTCTCTCATTTCGATGGATGGACAAGAGAGAGAGAGAGCAAGGTCGTAACGCCGCCCTGTCTTGAGAGCCTCCAGCAGCTGCGAGGGTGCTGGAGCTGCCTCGTGCTGCTGTTAATAGCGTCATGAGGCTGGCGAACACTGATGCTTGGAGAGGCTGGTGGTTGTGGTGGTGGTAGTGGTGGTTGTGGTGATTATGGGGTGAGACAAGATGGTAAGGCAGGGATGGGGGGAAAGGACGAAGGAAGATGGTTGTGAAGAGAAGTGGGGATGGGATTGAAAGGTGATGCTAGTGGTGATGGGATGAGGAAGATGGCAGTGGAGAGGTTGGGAAGGAAAAAAATAAAGGTGGGGAGAGGTTGAAAGATGATGCCATGGTGGGAGTAAGAAAGAAATCAGGGAGCCAAAGGAGTGTAGGTGGAAGGTGACGCTAATTGTAATGATGGGATGAGGAACGAAGTGATAGGTAAGTGGAAGACTTGTAGAGAGGAAATAAGTGTGGATGAAAAGTGACTCAAGTAGCGAAGGAGTGAAGGAAAAAAGGTGATAATGGAGAGGTTAGGTAGAGAGAGTGAAGTGATGACGTAAATGAGGGAATGAAAGTGAACGAATCGAAGACAGAAGAAGATTATACATGAAAGACCATTCTAGTGATGATGGGAGAGGAGAAAAGGAAGTAACAGGAGAGACTAGGCAGTGAGGAAAAGTATATAGAGTCAGAGTAAGACAGAAAGCAAGATAGAAAGTAAGGAAAAAAAGATAGAAAAGAGATAAGAGAATAAGAATGAGAGGAGACAGTTTGGGTACAGCATGGCAGGGGGAATTGGAGGAAGAGAAAGACACAGCGCTGAAAAGGTAAGGGGAATAAAAGACAAGTAAAAATGACAAAAGGCAAGGGGAAAAAAATGACAGCAAAAAAAAGCAAACCCTGGAATATTTTTAAGAATGAGAAAGGAAGGAGAGCTAAAATAAAATGGGAACTAGCTGAGTGGGAAATAAATGTGAGTATAGGAGAAAGAATAGAAAGGGAAAAAATGGAATGGAGATATCGGAAAAAAGGAAAAAAAGAAAAAGCTGGAATATTTTTAAAAACGAGAGAGAGAGAGAGAGAGAGAGAGAGAGAGAGAGAGAGAGAGAGAGAGAGAGAGAGAGAGAGAGAGAGAGAGAGAGAGAGAGAGAGATGTAAAAGAAAATGAAGCACTAGTTCACTGGATGGCTACAAGAGAGTAGAGGGGAAGACTGGAGGGGGAAGGTTACGAGGAAATGGAAAGGCATGCATTATTTAGCTTGTACATGGAAGGACACACGTGAGAGATAAGTAAACATGGATCGGGGGAAAAAAAAATAGGGAAAAAGGCCAAGAGAGAGGAAGAGGGAAGCAATACGAGCTGTAGTAAAGTAGGCAGGAAAAAGGTAGCAGGGAGTAGCAAGAATTGAGAAACAACTGAAGGAAGAGGAAAAAGACGAGGGCAAGGAAAACGGAACGTAAAGGAGTGTACAATATGAAGGAAAACAATATGAAGAGGAAGAAATGAAGAAAAATATTAAAAAAAACAGAAAAGAGAAGGAAAAAAAAAATGAAAAAAAGAATTGATAAAAAAAGAGTAAGAAAAGTAAAACGAAAATCAGAGGAAGAGATACAAGATGAAGGGAATGAGACGTGAGGTGAAATCAGCAAAATAGAATAATGAATGTAAAAATTAAAAGGCAGAGAGAGAGAGAGAGAGAGAGAGAGAGAGAGAGAGAGAGAGAGAGAGAGAGAGAGAGAGAGAGAGAGAGAGAGAGAGAGAGAGAGAGAGAGAGAGAGAGAGATTGCGGAGGAGGAAGAGAGGAGAAGAGAAAAAGGTGAGCAGAAAGACAGACAGACAGACAGACAGACAGACAGACAGACAGACAGACAGACTGGCAGACAGATGAGAGAGAAAAAGTTGAGAGAGAGAAAAGGAAGAAATAACTTGAAACGACTAGACAAACAACGAACGAAAGCACGATGCAGGAAGAAACAAGAGAGAGAATATGGGAGAAACTGAATTCTTGAGGTGAGGGGAAGAGGGAACGAAGGAAATGGGAAAAAATGAAGAGAGAGGAGGAAGAAGGAGAGGTCGAGGAAGCGGAGGCAGAAATAGGAGGCAGACGGCGTAAGGTGCAGCGTGGCGGAGTGGATGAGTGCGTTCGTTCTCTCCTCTTTAGCTTAGTGGGTTGAACATTGATCCCCCTGGGTGGAGCGCCGCACCCCTCCACCCCCTCCACCTTCCTCTGTCCCTCCCTTCCCCCGCTCTCCCCCACGCCACCTGTTCTTTGTCTCTCCCGCCTCACTCTTTCCCCACTACCACTGCACCCCCGCCACCCGCCTCCACTACAACCTTGCACACCTCACTCCCTCACTCCCACCGGCACCACGCTCCCTCTCTCTTCGGCAGTGTGAGTGGAAGACTTGCTCTGGCAGCCTCCTTGCATTACATTAGTAACGCTATACTTGTACTAGTCTACGCTGCGACTCTGTAATGATGACTTTCCAACTCCACACACACACACACACACAACACACACACACACAAGCGCGTGTACCCACCAACCCACCAAACATAACAAACTATCCACCACATACCCACGAAAACCACTCCTTCTCCCAAGCCACCAATCACCTACCCACATAAACACACACCCACACTTTCACTAACACAACCAAACACGTAGCTTCCCCGTATCAGCCCATCATTCTCAATCTCAACCTCTACACACAGGAAGGCACAAAGGAGAAGCAGTACCCAGCGTGGTCTGTATTAATGGCAGTGTCACGCCGCGCAGAGCCAGGCCACCCAAAATAGCATGTGTGACCGGGAGGGCTTTATATGCGTTTTGTATTGGTGATAAAGGTGGACACAATGGCGTGGGGATGAGGAAGGGTGCGAGAGAGAGAGAGAGAGAGAGAGAGAGAGAGAGAGAGAGAGAGAGAGAGAGAGAGTGAGAGAGAGAGAGAGAGAGAGAGAGAGAGAGTATCCTTATCACGTTTTAAATTTATACAGCAGTGAAACGCGATGAAAGTCATAAATATAATTGAGTGCCACAAAAAGGCGATGAATAAACATGAACAAACATTAATTACCCAACAAAAATACAGCATAGAAAAAAAAATATGGGATACATTCCAAAAAGCTGCGGTAATAGAATTTTAAAGAGGACACTAAAGGTATGAGAATATAAAACTATTTCCGTCTGAGATACAAGAAAAATACACACACACACACACATCACACACACACAGGAAGAATGGGACTGAATAAATATAGAAGAAAACTACATCTTACAATAATACACAAAAAATATAAAGAAAAATTAGAAAAAAAAAGAACGAAAGTAAGAAAATATACGTGAATAGAAATTAGACAAAAAAAAAAAAAAGAAGATTACTGAAGGAATGAGCGATGTGAGTGAGCTAGTGAAACGGTTACCAAGTCACTAAACAAGTCAACGAGTGAATGAGTGAGTGAACGAGTTGTGGTGACCCCACACCACAGTATATATTGTATTGTCAATGAAGAAGAAAGAAAGAGGAAAAGTTGAAAGAAAAGAAAGGACAGAATAGGTAAGAAAAAACAAGAAATGGAGAAGATGAATGCAGTAGAGAGAACGACAAGCGGTCATACTATCCAGGAAAGGGAAGACAACTAGCACTTGTTATCAAGGGAGCCGAAAAAACACAAACATGGACACAGGACCCACGCAGTCTACAACAGGAAGACGGCCATACAACCTGGGAAGGCAGCCTGGGTCAAAGATGGGATCAATGGAAATGATAGCAGGACAAGGCTGATAAAGCATATGAAAGGCGTAGTAGGTCAGGAGTCGTGAGGGTCGGCCAGGAGGTTTGAGGCACCGGAAGGAGGTCAGCCTATAGAAAAATACCCATGCCCTTTTACGTTCCGCCTCCAAAATGCCCCTACCCTCAGACTGGCGTCGGTATCATGTACCAAGCCTGTGGGTTGGTTCACATGCATAAATGACTGATGTGAATGGTAGATGTGTAAAATGTTATAAAAATAAAAATAAATTTGAGGGAAATAGGCAGTCCCAAACGATTGTATACTATAACGTGTGGAATAATTCAGTAGCGGAGAACAGCAGAGAGTAGCAGACAGAAGCAAATAGGGCCTGACCTGAGAGGGGGCAAGATGGACGGGATAACTTAAAAGTAAGTGAAGCTTGAAAGCGTAATGCAGTCTATAAATCAATTATCTTATTAAAGGAGCAATAGGATGTTTATTTGATGCTTTATGTTTGGTACGATATGTTTGTATAGTGTATGAAGATACTCAGCTATGGAATGTTTATAGTAATTGATGTGATGCTGATATCATGTGTGTTTTTGCTAACTGAACATTAACATGCACCGATTGAATATTTGTTGTGTTTATGCATTTGATATTGTCTGTGTTTTTGCACGATGATTGCGTTGATCAGTGAATATGTTGAAGAAATATAAAGTGAAACCTAATAACTTTGAATGATTTGAAGATGAATGCGAGTGAGAAGTTTTGACTTGTAAGAAATGTAAATAATTAGTAGTTATTAATTAAAATATGAAAATGTTTGTGAGTTTTCCAGTAGTCTTTATATGCCAATTCCTTGCAACCATCTCGGACCACGACAGAGTAAATGAATGAATGAGTGAGGGAGTGAACCAGTGAGTGAACCAGAGAACGAGTAAATAAACGAAAAAATGAACGAGTGAGTGAACCAGATGAGTGACTGAGAACATACAGAAACAGAAAACGGGAAAGGGAAAGAGACGTAAGAGTAACTAAACGAAGGAGGCAAGTCTCTTTAACGTCTTAGTAGCCATCCAATGAATACACACCAAGAATGTGCCATTAATCAGGACACAAACTGCGCTATGAGGAAGGCGAAGGAACTCAAGAAAATTTACGACAGAGAGAGAGAGAGAGAGAGAGAGAGAGAGAGAGAGAGAGAGAGAGAGAGAGAGAGAGAGAGAGAGAGGAGAGAGAGAGAGAGAGAGAGAGAGAGAGGAGAGAGAGAGAGGAATATGAGAAAGAACACTGGAAGCTAAAGAAGGGAAGACAGGAAGCGGACGAAGGAAATGAAGAGAAAAGGAATAGTCATGATGAAAAGACATGGAGAAAACAAAGTGAGAAAAGAAAAAAAGATACGGAAGAGAAAATCATGCAAAAAAGAAACAGGTGGAAGAAAAAAAAATGAAAAGGACAAAAATTAAAGAGGCCAGACAGACGGGAGGAAGAAAAATAGACACGGTGATAGAAAAGAGAGAACTGAAAAAAAAAGATCATGCAGAAAAAAATGAATAGTGAAAGGAAACAGGGGAAGGGAAAAAGCTATTCTGTGATGGACTGGTATAGGAGGTTAGTCAATAATGTGACGGTGCTGGAGACAATAAATTCTCATATTCTACATAATCTATCTACTACCTACCTTATCATACACTCACCTATCCACCTCTACCAACTCACACACAGATCTCACGTATTCTACCCACTAACCTACCTACCTACCTACTATTAATTACCTACTTGCTATCTACCATCCACCTATCCATCCCTCACCAAACCAGCTACTTACCTACCAACTAATAACTATCTATCTACTTACCACCTTTATACTTAAGAACATAAGAACATAAGAAATAAGGGAAGTTGCAAGAAGCCATCAGGCTCACACGTGGCAGTCCCTGTATGAAATATACCTACGTATTTCCACCTATCATCCCCATGCCATAAATTCGTCTTATCTTCTCTTGAAGCTCCCTAATGTCTTAACACTAATAATTTGATTACTAAGTCTGTTCCATTCATCTACCAATTTCTTCATATCTCTTCCTTAAACCTAAATTTTTTCAAGCTTGAACCCGTTATTTCTTGTTCTGTCCTGGTTGCTGATCTTAAGAATTTTGCTTGAGTCCCCCTTGCTATAACCCTTATACCACTTAAAGACTTCTATCAGGTCCCCTCTTAACCTACGTCTCTCTAAAGATGTAAATTTAAGTTTCAATCTCGCCTCGTAAGGAATGTTCCTCATCCTCTGTATCCTTTGTCATTCTCCTTTGTACTTATTCTAATAGACCTAAATCCTTCCTTTAATGTTGGGACCAGAACTGCACAGCGTAGTCTAGATGAGGTCTAGACTTTAACTTAATCATTACTTCGGTCTTTCTACTTTTAATACTCCCAAAAATTAAACCTAATACCCTATTTGCTTTGTTTCTGGCCTCTGTGCATTGCTTTCCTAGACGGAGTTCAGAGCTAACTGTGATCTTATTGCTCGATACGAAATATTTATGCAACTCATCTACATTTATTTCACCTAATCCTCTCATCTCGACCCCTTCCATCCTCTCCACTCCCTCATCTACTCGCCTCAACCTCACCTTTCCCTTCTCAGCATGACCTGACCCTCCAACATATTCACACATATCTCCCCCTCTCTCCCTCCTCCGATCCTTCCGGACACTTCTTCCCTTCTTTTCCTCTACACCCTCACACCTCACCTCACACCTCTCATCCTGCCTTATCTCTCTCAACTCCGTCCCGAACCTGATCTCACCCTGTGTCTGTTGCCAGTCAACTCCTTGGAGGTACCTTTTTAATCCCTCAAAATCTGCTCTCCTAAAGTCAGGTATTTTACAAGTGTTTTTGCTTTTAAAAGTTTCCTCCCATTTTAATTTGTACCTAATTTCCCAATGGTCACTGTTACCTAGCTGTCCTCCACCCTCCACCTGCGTGACTGCTTCCTCCCTGTTACTTAGAATTAAATCTAGAATATTGTTCCCCCTTGTGGGTTCTTCGATTACCTGTTTTAAAAATTATCCTGAATTACCTTAAGGAATTCCTCTGCTTCCCTGTTACCCAACATCAGAGTCCAGTCGATATTTCTAGAATTAAAACCTACCACACATACCTGACTATACCTTCCTGCTCTATTTAATTCCTGCCATAGTGAGGTGTTAATTTTCTTTGTACTGGTCGGTGTCCTGTACACTACTCCCAGTAATACTGAATGTGATCCTTCTTTAATATCTACCCATATCGACTCTGTTTTGCTATCTGTTTTAATTATATTGTTAATACAACACTGTAATGTGTCCCTAACGTATAACGCGACGCCTCCTCCTCTCCTGTTTACCCTGTCTTTATAGAATAGTGTATAATCATATATCTTAACCTCTGGATTCAACATCTTTCCTGACATATCTAAAGAAGTTTCTGTTTAAAGCAATGATATCAAGGTTCTCTACACATGCCATTCCTCTAAGCAAGTCTATTTTATTCAAAATACTTCTACAATTTGTGTAGTAAACACTTAAGCTATTTCTCACCTTCTCTGAGCTAGTTACCTTTCTACATTTAACTAATCTGTCCTTCATTTCGACCTCACAACCCCTTCTTCCCTCCTGACCAACGAAAAAAAAACGCTGAAGTGCAGTTACCTCCCGCTCGATTGTTCCAGCCAGAACCCGAACACCCTGGCGTGATAAATGCACTTCCTATCTACCACTCTCACTATCCATCCCCATCCCACCCACACACACACAGGACACTAGCCGTCCCTCCCTGCAGGACAATGAGGCCACAACTCCCCGGCTTACGTCCGTACCTATTTTCTGCTTCGTACACTGAGACTGCTGCGTGAAAAGAGACGACCCCAAATTGACTCTACTTCGCAAGACCAAACATTCGAACCCTGAACCTCTTCCCTGTGAGTTGGGCGCTTTAGCCACGACACGGGAACATAATAGTGGTGGTGATGGTGGTGGTGGAAGAAATAGTAGAAGCAGCAGCAACAGCAGCAGCAGTATGAGTAAAAGGATAATAATAATAATAATAATAATAATAATAATAATAATAATAATAATAATAATAATAATAATAATAATAATAATAGTAACAACAGAAACAACAACAACAACAACAACAACAACAACAACGGCAACAACAGAAACAACAACAATAACAACAACTAAACTAAACTTCAAACACCAATATTACAAAAACTAAAAACGAACAGCAAAACACATACAAACTCTCAGGAACAATACAAAACAATAAAAAAAAAAAAAAAAAAAAACTCAGTGCCCCTTAAAAAGAAAGAAAACGGACAAGTCAATAAGGAGTTGTAGAAAACGTCAGAGGAGAGTCAGAACCCATTTTCTTTTTCTTTCCCTAACTCCCACTCACCTACTGGAGAGAGAGAGAGAGAGAGAGAGAGAGAGAGAGAGAGAGAGAGAGAGAGAGAGAGAGAGAGAGAGAGTGAGAGAGAGAATGAAGAGAATTTGGCAAGAAAAAAACAGCAAAAGAAAAAAACAATTATGTGAGTGAAAGTCGAAATGAATGGGGAGAGTAGAGTGAGAGCAAGAAAAAAATGAGTGGTGAGCGGAAGTGTCAAGTCTAGCAAGGAAAGAGAGAGAAAGAAAAATAAAATAAAATAAAGGGGATAAGTGTGTGTGAGAATTTTGAGAGCTTGAGATTAAACTAAAGAAGAGGATTGGAAAGTTGGCGCGAAAGCATAGTCTTAAGAGCTACTCCTAATGCTGAGAGAGAGAGAGAGAGGAGAGAGAGAGAGAGAGAGAGAGAGAGAGAGAGAGAGAGAGAGAGAGAGAGAAAACAAAGCCTGCGGAGAGGAGATGGTGAGGACCCGGGATCATGTTAAGACTCTCATTAATTTCACGACGAACTGCAGCGCCCCGCGACCCTCCCTTAATGAAGAGGCTTAGACCACGCGTGAGGCGGTTGTGCGAGACTGTGGCGCGGCGATGGCTGTGGCGAGATAAGGAAAAGTGCCGCTGTGACCTTTCGAACATAGGAATAGAATAAGAGGACATAGGAATAGAATAATAGGACAAGGGAAGCTGCAAGGAAACATCAGGCGTACACGTGGCAAGTACCTGTATAGAACATAACTATACTGAACTATCATTCTCTAGCCATAAATTTATCAGTTCTCTTAATGGTCTTTATTGATTGGGCACTAACAACCTGATTACTTTTGTCCATTACTGTGGAGAAAAGCCCAATAAGTTTCCGCTTCCAGAAACGTAAAGCAAGAAAAAAGATTGTTAGTTTGTTTATTTGTTTTTAGCAGGTGAAGGAGGCCGCCCAAGGACAAAGAAGATGGGAGGAAAAGCCTGCTAAGTTGCCGCTGCCTTTAAAGAAACACCATGAGGGATAATGGTAGTTGCAAGTCGCTACTGGCAACAAAGATATCAGCTGTGGGAGGTTGTGATGGATGAAAACATTTGACTCGCTGATTTGACGCACCACAAGAGACGAGGAAGCGAGGTCAACTGGAAGGCATGTCAAAGAAAAAAAAAAAACAATAAATAAATAGTAAAAAAAAATAAGTAAACAGAAAAAATAACAAAGAATTATCTTGAATAAAAAAAACATAATTGCACTAAGTCAGGTAGGTAAGTGTGTGTGTGACTATTTTCTAACGCCAAGCTGTTACAACATGAAGCTGTTAGTGACTGGGACTGTAGCAGGAGTGAGGGAGTGTGAAGGAGTGTGGGGAGGCATGAGGTACATGCTGTTGCTGCTGCTGCTGCTGCTGGTGGTGTTGCATTATATTCCTGAGGCAACGCCAGCGATAAAACCCAGCCCTATAAAACGTGTGGTGAGAGAGAGAGAGAGGAGAGAGAGTGAGAGAGAGGAGAGAGAGAGAGAGAGAGAGAGAGAGAGAGAGAGAGAGAGAGAGAGAGAGAGAGAGAGAGAGAGAGAGAGAGAGAGAGAGAGAGAGAGAGAGACGGATAAGACAGAAAATAGATAAATAGATAAGGGAAAAAACGACACAAAGACAGACCGATAGATAGACTAAGTGACTGACTGACAAACTGAATGACCGGAAAGACAGATAGATAAACAGACAGACAGACAGACAGACAGAACAATCCACAACACTGAGACAACCACCAAACAAACACACAGACACACAAACACATCACTTCACAGACAGACAGACAAACACCTACAGTTTCCACCAATCACACACGCACCCAGAACCCACCACCACCGTCAGCGCCTACAGACAAGCCACCTGCAGGGAGGTCGCCCCGATAGCGTGAGTCCACAGGTGTTATCGTGACCCTCCTGCTTCATAATCACTCTAATTACTCGGTGCAGGATTATGACTTCCCGGGAGCCTCCCCACCGCGGACCAAACCTCAGCCCAATTAAGATTATGAAGAGCCTATACTGCTCAGCCCCCTGCCCAGCCCAGCCCAGCCCAGCCCAGCCCAGCCCAGCCCAGTCCCAGTCCAGTCCAGCCCAGCCCATGCCAGTTCAGACCAGTAAGACGAAGAAGAGCAAGGCACTATTGCAAGCTGGCGAGAGAGAGAGAGAGAGAGAGAGAGAGAGCGAGATGAGAGAGAGAGAGAGAGAGAGAGAGAGGAGAGGAGAGAGAGAGAGAGAGAGAGAGAAAATAACCCGAAATTCTACTAAGAGTACACAATGCTAGTACACACACACACACGCACACACACACACACAGACACACACTCCAAACACTTCACTACGAACGTGCCCAAGTCACCGAGTAGCAAGCAAAAAAAAAAAAAAAAAAAGAAAGAAAAGAAAAGAAAAAGAAAACTAAAATTAAATCTATCACGTATATTATTATTTTTTTTCTTTTTAGGAATCAAGACAAGCGGCTTTTGTGGTTCCAAGATAAACGGGGCGAAAAATGAGTGAGTGGCGGGTCAAGAGGAAGAGGAAGAGGAAGAGGAAGAGGAGGAGGAGGAGGAGGAGGAGGAACACGACGATCCTATCTCTTTGGTTTCGCGCACGCAGAAGGAAGGAAAGGAAGGGAGGCAGGAGAGGGTAAAAGATGTGATGGTGATGGGGGGAGAGGAGAAGAGCTCAGGTGTTTGTTCGAAGGAAAGAAGAGGAGTAGAAGGAAGTGGAAATGGTGGTGGTGGTGGTGGTAGTAGTGGAGGAGGAGGAGGAGGAGAAGAAAAGAAAAACAGAAAAAAAGGAAGAAAGTAAAAAGACTACAGAAAATCAAATTAAAAAGTACAAAAAGAAAAGGAGGAGGAGGAGAAAGAGGAGAGGACGAGAGAAAGAAGAGAATAAAAAAATATGAACCAAGACACAAGAGGAGATAATGATGATGATTATGATGACGAAACCAGTGTTCATGTCAGTCACTAGTAAAAAAAATAAAAGAGAGGAAGAAAGAAAAAAAAAAATAATCCCCGATGGCTTGACCACCCCCGTAGTGAAAAACCATAATGGGCTATGAGATTCCTGGAAGGTAGTGGTGGTGGTGGTGGTGGTGGTGGTGGTGGTGGTGGTCAATCTTTGGTCACACGCCGTTCAAGAAGACAAGAGAGAGAGAGAGAGAGAGAGAGAGAGAGAGAGAGAGAGAGAGAGAGAGAGAGAGAGAGAGAGAGAGAGAGAGAGAGAGAGAGAGAGAGAGAGAGAGTATTGATGTCCCCTCGGTAGGTAGACAAATGTAGGTAAAGGGAGAGAGGAGGTAAAAGGGGGGAGGTAGAGCAGGAAGGTAGAAGGTGATAGCAGATGGGGGAGGTGGAGGGTGAGATGGTAGATGGGGGAAGTAGAGGTGGGGAGGAAGAAGAGATGAAGTTTGCAAATATATATTATCTCTGTGGTCTCTCTCTCTCTCTCTCTCTCTCTCTCTCTGTCTCTCTCTCTCTCTCTCTCCCTCCCTTCTCTTCACCTTCCCTCACCTCCCCCATTACATAACCCATTACCACAGCCTGACCCCTTACCTCACTCACCACCACCACCAACTAACCCACCTCACCTCCCCACCCAGTCATCATCTCACCCTAACCCCTTCACCTCCCCACCTCAGCTGCGCACCTTTCATCTCCCCTTGCATCCCTCCCTTATATGTCACCTTCCAACTCCCTGCCTCCCTGGAAAAGAAAAAAAACACTAACGGAATTCTCACCCTAACCTTCCCTCGCTTCCTCAACACGGCCTCCTCCTCCTCCTCCTCCTCCTCCTCCTCCTCAGCTTCTCTCCTCTACCCCTCCTTCTCCCCTCCTCCCCATCGCTCCAGGTGGCGTGAGGCGGGGTCGGTATAATCCCCCGTTGCAGGTAATCACAGATACTCCTCAGATTTACAGGTATAATGCGACAAGGGCGGCCTCTGCGGGCATCCTGAGCCACGTCCGCATTGTCCGTCTCGGGAAACGCTGCCGGAGTGACGGAGGGTGGGACATTATGCGTGGCGGGGCTGGGGCAAGTCAGACAGATATACACAGGCATACACACGCACGCATAAAGGAGATACATATACACACACACACACACGCATATTTAAGGGGGATACACAGACAAACACATGTTTAAGGGATACACATACAGGCACACGTGGTGAGGATTGAGGGAGTAGCAGAGAGATAGACAGACAGCTATACATAAGAGATGAAAGTGGTTACAGGCTAACAGACACAGACAGACATACAGTTATAGACACGTAAGAGAGGAGTGTGATGACAGACAGACTGACAGACAGACAGACAGACAGACAGACAGACAGACAGACACACGCGTTAGGGAGAGATGTATTTATTTTGTAGGTGTAGTGAAAGAGTGAAAAGGAAAGAACATTAAAGAAGAACAGGAACAATAAATAAATATGTATATAAACACGAAGAACAAGGAAAAGCATGATAACAATGATGAAAGGGAAAAAAATGAATAAATAATTCATCGGAAAAAAAAAGGACAATGCTGGAACAACAAAATTAAGAACATGAATCTCAGCAATGAACAAGAACGAAAACATGATGAGGAACAAGAAGAAAAGAACAGATCAAGAACAAGAGTAGTAGTAGTAGTAGTAGTAGTAGTAGTAGTAGTAGTAGTAGTAGTAGTAGTAGTAGTAGTTGCAGTAGTAGTAGTAGTGATGGTGCTGGTGGTGGCAGTTGTTCTAGTTGTAACCAGTACGTAGTAGGAAATGACCGTACTTTGTTATGTAATGATATAAAATAGTAAAAATAACAGTAGTAGCATCACTGCAGTAACTAGTAACAGTCTCAACCTAAGTACTAGGAGCAATGTACTGGTAAAGGAATTTTTGAGGAAATATATCATCCTAACATTAAGAGGGCCGCGTACTCCCAGCCAGCATAATGTCTGTCATCTTCCCTCTGTTGCCCACGAATGCATCAATATTTGGGCCGCACCACCCGCCCGCCGAGAGACCGGAGCTGTAGTGCGTGCTGGGAATGTGACCTGACGAGACTCTGCATTATACTTAACCGTGTCTTTGATCCCGGAAGAAAAATCATGCTTAACAAAACTTTAATGGCCGCCTCGTTAAGATTATTTAGTTTACTGAGTCTTGTCACGTTTTCTATATTATTACCTAGCGAGTACGTGATGGTGTTTGCTTGCATATACATTAATTTATGATTGTGAGAGAGACTGTCATCTGTGAAGAGTGCTAAAATGTTCAGTCAATGGTCTTATCTTTTACATGCGTACTTTGTAAATTCAATGTGAGAAAAAGAATGAAAAAAAAAAATACAGTTGTACGCAAATCAAGAATTCACCCAGGTAAGTTCCACGTAATTGGGGTCAAGAACCTAACCTTGCCTGCTACTACTTATGACTACCGTGGTGCTGCTTGCCTCACCTTGATTACTTCACAAGTGCACATAATACACGCTTGTTTGCATAATTCTACTTGCGACATGAATCTGCTGTGCGTTACTTTTGTGAATATTTCATCATACAGCAATAAAAACACTAAAGTTTAGTTTTTTTTTTATCACTGAAGATATTGCTTTGTATTTCACTAATAAAAGACCAAGGGGTCGCGATAATAAACAGACAACAAATAAGGACTTTTCTAATGCACAAAGGATCACAAAAGAAGAACACATCAACAGATCTACTGATCCACACGATGCTGTTTGTGGTCTTGTACACGATCAAATATTGTTGTGTAGAGTACTTGTAAGAGACATTGGACAGCAAAGGAGAATTAAATGATACTGAACTTGATAATACGCTAAGGTAAAATAATTCCTTCCAGTTTCAAAGGATTCCTAGACACAAAACACTAGGCTCTCTGGTATGAAGATATCTGAAATATTTACAGGCTTCCAAAAAAGTAAGCATTGTCAAGGATTTCTTTTCTAATTAAATGATACTGGACTAGACAATGACCTACTGCTCTTAATTCCTAACAGTTTCAGAGGATTACTAGCCACAAAAGACTAGAATACCTGATATGAAGATGTCTGCTGAAGTCTGAAATATTTACGTCACCCCTAAAAAAAGGTCGGAAAACGAGACAATTAATAACGCTTTTATTTCCTAATTCAATAACACTGGGCTAAATACGATGTTAATGTGCCAAATTCCTTTCAGTGTCACGGGATTTCAAGCCACAAAAAAACTAGGACTACCACGTATTAAGACGTCTGAACCCTGAAATATTTACGTAACCGCTAAAAAAAACGGTGTTGCGTCATCGGTCCGCCTCACGTAGGCCGCTTCCGTGACTCCAGCGCGTGGTGGGAACTGCCTGCGTTTGTCACCTCACCTCAGCCTCGCCCTCACATCCACGAATAGACCGGCAGTTCCTGGACTTTCATTTACCTTCATTTTGCTGATTGTCTCCACCACATCACTGCCGCTGTGATCCAGAAAGCGACACAATATTTTAATGCACTCATGTCGTTTGGCGTGGAGTTGTAGATGGGAGCCCAAGACTGACGGGAATACTTGAATGACCGCTGGGTGAATTGTGCGTGCGTGTGTGTGTGTGAAGAGAGAGAGAGAGAGAGAGAGAGAGAGAGAGAGAGAGAGAGAGAGAGAGAGAGAGAGAGAGAGAGAGAGAGAGAGAGAGAGAGAGAGAGAGAGAGAGAGAGAAACCGTAAGTTATAAAGAAGAGGATGAGGAAGATATCAACTAAAAAGTTTATCCAAATTTCATAACTAGTTTCTCAGTGTGTGTGTGTGTGTGTGTGTGTGTGTGTGTGTGTGTGTGTGTGTGTGTGTGTGTGTGTGTGTGTGTGTGTGTGTGTGTGTGTGTGTGTGTGTGTGTGTGTGTGTGTGTGTGTGTGGGTTTTCAAGGGAATGAAGCTTGAAAAGTAATAATAGTAATAATAACAAAGACTCAAATGTTAGATTGTATCTGACTCAGCCGTCTCTCTCTCTCTCTCTCTCTCTCTCTCTCTCTCTCTCTCTCTCTCTCTCTCTCTCTCTCTCTCTCTCTCACTGTTAAAGTATGAGTCGCGGTCAGTGAGTCATGAATTATGGAGGGCTCACTTACATATATACAGTTTCCCGGGGCAGTATCACGCAACACGACCGCTGCTCCATTGCCGCCTCGCTCATGGGAACACAAACATGAATACCTGTGTTATCGCCGCCGTTCACCTGACCAGGGCTCGTGAATAGGACAGGCGGGGGGCAAGCCTCAACATGTAGGACACGCAGTAGTGATGCATATCTCAACTGATAGGCACCCACGACTAGAAACATCAGGGAAGGGACTCAATAACACGTCCTCATGAAGATACATTTTACTTTTCCTCATAATTTTGTATAATTTATTTGGACTACTCTTTGGGGACTGGTATCTGCAGTAGGGTTTTTTTGCAGACTTTTTTGTTGCACTTTTGTTGTTCCTCCTTACTTATGCAAGCTTCAAACCTGCGTTTTAGACTGATATTGTACTGTATTCGTCTTCCTGACAGCTGGAAACGATCTTAAATCCACTAAAGAGTCAACAGTAGGAACTAGGGAAGTACTAGATGTCTATGTGTTATCGAGGGGACCTTCTGTGCACCGGCGTTTTAAATTATTCCTCATCTTCTTGCTAGCTGTAGGTGACCTTGAAGCTAATCTGTTAAGAGTAAAAGAGCTAAGAAAGTATTATATATCTTTGTGTCATCGAGGGTAACTTCTGTGAAATAGTGCTTATTATGAAACAATGACAAAATAAAGAAGTTTGTGATGAAATACAGAAGCAATGTCGCAAGAAAATGCGGCAACTGAAGAGATGGGAAATCTTTAAAAATTATACAAACTCTCTCTCTCTCTCTCTCTCTCTCTCTCTCTCTCTCTCTCTCTCTCTCTCTCTCTCTCTCTCTCTCTCTCTCTCTCTCTCTCTTCACTTTCCAGCACTTACTCCAAGCCTTTCTTCAACAAAGTTTTCCATTCTTAACGGCCTCACTACAGTTCTTAAGCCAGGAACTAAAATTCATAATTTCTAAAACCACCAACCCCCTCACTCTGTCATGTGATGTGCACCTCGTTCCTTCATCAGCACGAAAATTCGGCAACAAAACAAAACATCCACAGATTTAAGTGAAACATGTTAGAAGAGACTTTCCGGAATCACTAGATACTTTAATACTTTCCCAATAATTTTCAAAGGACAGGAGGGAGAAGTTGTAAGAGGGAGGAGAATTGAGTAAAGTCTTCCCCAGCTTACAGGAACGGAGGTAAAAATAACAAAGTAGGTCAACAAACTCTTCTATTCAAGGACTGGAAAGAGATAAGGGACGAGAGAGAGAGAGAGAGAGAGAGAGAGAGAGAGAGAGAGAGAGAGAGAGAGAGAGAGAGAGAGAGAGAATTACTGGAAACTGGGTCATTCTCATCATCACCATTATCACCACTACAATTAATAACGTAAGTAATTAAAGCGACGTCAGAGGTGAAGCATAACAGTATGATGACAACAGCAACAACAGAAGCAGCAGTAATACCACCACCAGCAAACTGTACCACCACCACCACTACATAAGCCCACAAAGGACGCTATCACCACTTCACGAAAATCAAAAGGAGTCGTTTTTATGAGAATTACTGATTATTTTTACTTCACAGAACGCGAACACTTGACAAAACAAAAGAATAAATCTAAGTAAACCTACAGAACGAAGGTAATTTACCCAGAGTTAGATAGAACGTTGGAGAAAGGAAATAAAAAATAGGAAATTTAAATCAACAAAAGATAAACTTCGGAGAAAAGTAGACATAAAGAAGGGACAGTGTTGAGTTAATGGAAAACATAATGATGCAAAAAATATAAACACATTAAGATAGAAGTGAAGTCAATGAAAGAGAAGGTATTATGAGAAAGTAGACATCAATAAGAGGAAGTCATTAGAAAATCGAACAAAAGAAAAAGCGGAAATTCATTAGCCAGATGAGGAGGGAAGGAAAGATGTAAATAAGAATGAAGGCGAAATCAATACAGAGTTTGAAAAATAAAGAACAATAAGAAAATCCACAGACAGTTAAAGATGGAGTCACTAATGAATTACAAGAAATACATCCATGAAAAGTGCGCATCAGGCTTGGGCAGTGTATGACCTCGCTATAAATTCTTTTGTGATATAATGACGCACAAACTTAAGTCGATGCCTCCAGCACAGGTTTGTGCGAGTCTCCCCGTAAATTTATGAAAGAAAACCAGGACCAGCACAGGCTGCTCATAGAAAATGGGCCCGAAGCTTGAATCACAGGAGTAACTGATATAACATCGCCGCAGGGGTAACTATGAAAACTCGCAGTGATCTAAACGTCTATATTCTTGGCAAATACTACACCTTGTCATGCATTAAACAGCTCTGTATCATAGCTATGCAATCTAAAATGTGTTACCAAAATGTTCTTCTTGATCGACGAGGAGATGCTTTACTTTCATGGCCGTGGCTGAGGTCAATGCACGAGTCTGCTTTTCATGGCTGCGTCCCGTTGTGCTGATTCTCGGATTCTCCCCTTCTTAACAGAAGTACCTAATGTTATTTGGCCTCTATTCTATACCTGTATTTCCTATTTTACGTAATGTATTAATCTCTATGGTGTGCTAGATGGGAGCGCGGTAAACCACAAGGGGATCTTTTATTGTATACAGGAACAGATTACTCTGTAGTGAGTTGCTGAAATACTAATAACATGACATGAACTCCTGACAAGACAGTGGGGAAGAAACAAAATTAAAATCAAAGAAATAATGTATATTTATTTATTTTTACTTTTTTTTTGTGATAACACACTGGTTGGCATCAGAAAGCAATTATCAACAAAAGAGCTGCCACATAGGGGTAAACTGGCCTTTTGTAGTCTCCTTATTACCTTAATGGAGAAGGATGATGACATTCCAATGATGAGGAAGAGAGTGATGGATGCAGGGGATACAGTAAGAGAGGTTGAGATGGCCGGGGATGTAAGAGGAAGGGTTTGCACGATGGATAGCGGAGTTATTGACAGGGTCTGCAGTGAGGTGGGGTAGGTGTGCCTCTGACATAGTGGCACTGGCAGTTAGTGGCCGTGTAAGGTCAGTATCGGCAGCCTGCTATAGAGATGGGATGAGCTGGTTCACTGACAGCACCGACCAGCGTTATAAAGGAGAAATAAAATGGTTACCGTCTCCCTCCCAATATCGGATTTTAGATCAATGAATGCTTGTGATGGATGAAATGTATGGACCAACTTCAACCTGAAATGGTTGAACGTATAAATGTAACCGTACAAGCCGAGACAGGACCGATGAACTGGCGGACGAATACACGAGACCAAGTGTGAGTTTCGAGTTGTGTGAGCCAATCAATGCTACAGAGAAATTCCAGACTTCATAATATCATTTATCATTAATCCCAATAGAATAAGAAAGCTGCACTTCTAATGGATGAGTGACTTGAAACGATTTTTAACCCTTTGATTAGGAAAAATATCATTATTTACTGGATAAAATCCACCATTGGCATGTATGATACAATTAAAGAGATGACGTTGCAGTGAGAGTGATAAATACGAGCTCGTAGAGTGACTGATCATCACAAGTTCACGTTGTGCAAACTCAGTCATCCTCTATGGTCGACACCGAGAAGAAAATTTACATGCAAATATTGTACATTGAAATGCTGACAAATAGCACTCATACATTCATAAACAAGTACTGAACACTGAAATGCTGAGAAAGGAACGTGATTTTGATGAGATACCACGGCCATGACAAGGAAAGCCTGCTGTGACGGATAATAGAACAACAGACACTAAACAGACAACAGACACGATAGACAGAGACAGAGACATAATCCTATAGCGAGTCTGGAAATAACGAGAAAGCTCACGAGGGCGACACGCACACACACACACACACACACACACACGAGGAGACACGACTGACGTAACAGGGCAAGCAGGGAGCGAGTGTGTGACAAGGTGACAGTAAGGGTGAGTGACGGCTACAGGAAATCGGACAAGTCCACGGCCTGGATAGTGTGTGTGTGTGTGTGTGTGTGTGTGTGTGTGTGTGTGTCAGTATTTTTTTCCTTTTCTTTTTCTATGCAAGCGGGGTTTCTGGCCATGGACCACGAAAGATACAAAAAGAAGCCCAGTGGAGGTGCCAGTCTCGAAAGAGTAGAAGCAGAAGATTATCCAAAATTAGAAAAGCGTCGAAATCTCCCTCTTCCTCATCAAGCTATCGTTACACCAATATCCCAAAACTAATATTCCTGCTCCCCATTTTTCATTTACGACATTGGGGAGGAAAAGACTGGAGGGAAAAGGGGAAAGGTAATCTTACTCCTACTCCCCTTTTCAATTAAGACATGAGGGGAAATGACTGGAGAGAGAAAGCAAAAAAAAAACATTTCTTTTCCCTTTTCACTAGGGCATTGAGGAAAAGGACTGGAAGGAAAGGGAAGCAAAGGAAGAAGGAAAAGAATAATGGGAATAGGACCACAGGAAGAAATGACTGGAAGGAAAAGGCATAGGAAGGAAAGAAAGAAGGAAAGGAATAATGTGGATGGGAGGAGAAAGAAGAGGAGGATGTTAAGGATGCAGGGCGTGTAATGGGTGATATTTCCTGAAGGATGTGAATGGAGGGCGTGAATGTTTAAAGTTTGGCTCTAATGTGATGTGGAACTAACTAACTAACTCTCTCTCTCTCTCTCTCTCTCTCTCTCTCTCTCTCTCTCTCTCTCTCTCTCTCTCTCTCTCTCTCTCTCTCTCTCTCTCTCTCTCACGGCACAGGTGACTGCATACATATGAGTGCATTAATTAAACACCTGCTTACATGTTATGCTAATCCTTTCATTCCTCTGCCTTACCTTCACTGTGACATCCGGAACACCACCAGTCACGTTACTGAAGTGTTCATTGTTGTACCCTTAACTAATCAACCATCTACTAATCTGAACTGTTTCATCTATTATTACTAGCATTACCACACGTCCGACTAACCAACTGTATCTGCTGACAATGAAAGGTATTAAATAATGTTCTTGTATTGCGTCATATTTATCTTTATCATTTCCCTTCAGTCGCGGAGGTAAAATGTTTCAATACGTCAGCGCTGCCAATAAATATCCGAGGCGTGAAGGCGAGTGACGTGCAATCAAATTAAATCATTAAGTTATTACAGGAACTTTTTATGTCTCTCAGTCGAAAAATCGGCAGTGATGTATTAGCATGACTGGCGGCTGCTCTGTGGCTGCGGGTTATTCTGCACCAAACCAGGCAATGATTGAGTGACGAGAGACGAACATAATAAAATAGATGAATAAATTGAATGATTAAATAGAAATAGGTAAATAAAGAAATAAGTACAATAAAATAGATAAAAGATAACAACAAACTAACAAATTAAATAAATAAATAAATAAATAAATACATAAAAGATGAAGAGAGAAGAAACTTAACGAGCAGAAACTTATAATACAAAGAAAATTACATACGGGTTACCTGCCAAGCCGTCACCGACGCATTTCTGCCAAGCCCTCACCGACGCAAGCTGCTACGCTACTACACGTCTACGGTGCTTTCTTCAAGCTGCTTTTAGGGCCTCTTTAAAGCTTTTCATGCCAAGCCTGCCTCGCCAGCCTGTGCCCGTAGGACGTCAATCCGTCACCGACGCCGTTACTGTTTCAAATCTGGACTTCCTAAGCCGTCACCGACGCGACTCGGCTGCTTTGCTGCTGATCCCGTCGTTCCAAGATTTTGGATTTTTCAGCCGTCAGTCTTCTGTTGCAAACTGTGGTGTCTTCTTGTGGCCGTCTCTGCACCCACGCCGGCCACTCACCCACCACACTCGACAAAGATTACCGACATCATGTGTGTTATTTGTGCAGTGTTATGATTTATGCAGTGCATTTTTTACTTTGCAATTTATTTGGCAAAGAAACGCCTTTTACTCTTGTTTTATGGCCTCTAGTGTTGTCCTAGCTTTTCTTGGCCTGTGATTCGCTGTGCTGAAGTCACAGCTAGTGTTAGTTTTGTGTTTGGCCACTGTGCTCTCTTTTCTGACGTCTTTGCTATACGAGTTTTGTGATTCGCCAGTACGTACTCGTACTCACTTTTCTGATATCTTTGTTCTGTGAGCCTTGTGATTGACTATTGTGCATACATCACGTGTCTTACACAGATAAGCGCGTCTTTATTATGTAAATAATATGCTTCAATGTCCTTGCATCACCCGGTATGCTTTGTTCGCTGCGAGAACGCAGCGAGATGGGTAGCCGAGCAATGTGGCGGGACCCCCGCCGCCCGCCGCCCACATTCCATTCACCTTCCTCTGGACCCTGACGTCAAGCCTATGGCCGCCTGCCTATCACCACGTGGGGTCAACTCTCACCCTTTGTCTTCCGGACGCCAGCCCCGGCCGTGACCTGAGCCGGCCCAGAAACCACCCCAGTCCGTGTCTGCCCAGCCTTGCTGGTGGACATGCAGAGTCCGTGTCCGCCAGGCCTCGATGGCAGACATGTGACTCGCTGGTAGCTACCTTATTATATTTTGTACAGTTTTATTTTATTAATACTTAATTAACTACTTAATTAATGACTAAAAATATACAGGCAATGAGGAGTATTCCTTACGAAGAGAGATTGAAACTGTTAAAGTTACAGTTTTTAGAGAGACGAAGGTTGAGAAGGGACCTGATAGAAGTCTTTAAGTGGTATAAGGGTTATAAAAAGCGGGACGTAAGCAAAATTCTTAGGATCAGCAACCTGGACAGAACAAGAAATAACGGGTTCAAGCTTGAAAAATTTAGGTTTTAAGAAAGAGATAGGAAGAAATTGGTTCTCAAGTAGAGTGGTAGATGAATGGAACGGACTCAGTAATCAAGTTGTTAGTGCTACAACATTATGGAGCCTTTAAGAGAAGATTAGACGAATTTATGGATGGAGATGATAGGTGGAAATAGGTAGGTATATTTCATACAAGGACTGTCACGTGTGAGCCTGGTGGCTTCTTGCAGCTTCCCTTATTTCTTATGTTCTTATGTTCTTATGTAATACAACACAGCAGCATTACCATCGTGTTTCTTTGGTCACCTATACTCAGTACTAGAACCAGATTTAATCAGTACAATGTAATTTCAGACTTTCTTTCGGACTGTTTTCTTAATGGACTGGAAAATTCAACGGATATCTTATTTCATTTTACTTAGTTTTATTAAGCTTGGCCTGATCTCTCTTACATCACAAGGACAAGAACAGAAAGAATACCTACAAAAACAAGAAGGACAAGAAAATACTCCCAGACTCAGAGCAACAAAAAACAAGAAAATTCCCCCAAAACTCATAACTTCACTTCTGGAAACAAACCTAACTCAACCATTACCTCCACTCACCACATCCATCCACACACCACAACACAACACATCCACCTAAACCCACAACTTCAAACACCCACTACACTCCCTCCAGAACCCTCCCAGACCTCCACTACCAAGCTCAACGCCCTCTCAAACCCCAAGGCCTCCACAAGTCCTATCAGAATGCCCATCAACTTCCTCCCTTCACTCATCCACGCCTCTCCTTCCACCTCCATCCTTCCTTCCCACACCACGAATGTCCGGAACTGCTGAGCGTTGAAATGATGTGCCGCAGAGAGAGAGAGAGAGAGAGAGAGAGAGAGAGAGAGAGAGAGAGAGAGAGAGAGAGAGAGAGAGAGAGAGAGAGAGAGAGAGAGAGAGAGAGAGAGAGAGAGAGAGAGAGAGAGAGAGAGAGAGAGAGACTGATAGACAAGGTGGGAATGACGAAATAATTGAGGTAGGTCGTGCATTAAGATGGAGGAGGAGGAGGAGGAGGAGGAGGAGGAGGAGGAGGAGGAGGAGGAGGAGGAGGAGGACGGAAGTGTAGGAAAAGGAAGGAAAGAAGGAAGGAAGGAAGGAAGGAAGTCACAGCGAGGGAAAAAGCTACGAAGAAATAAAAGTTGGGAAAATAGGAAAGAGAGAGAAAGAAAGAGAGAGAGAGAGAGAGAGAGAGAGAGAGAGAGAGAGAGAGAGAGAGAGAGAGAGAGAGAGAGAGAGAGAGAGAGAGAGAGTTTACAGAGACGCATATTTAGTAATAGGAAGGGATAAGAGCTAAGCGGTGATGGGAGTGAGTTAAGAGAAGGGAGAGGAAGATAAGACAAGGAGTAGGAGAGAGATGGAGAAGCGGGGAGAGAAGGGAGGAAGAGGAGAAAGCAAAGTAATGTGTGGGGGAATAAGGACTGGGAAAGGAGGAGGAGGAGGAAGAGGAGGAGGAGGAGGAGGAAGAGGAGGAGGAAGGAAAAGAACAGCATCATACCTGCTGGTCCTCATGAAGCAGTTTGTGGTCTACATTAATATAAAGTAAGAAAAACAGGAGGAGGAGGAGGAGGAGGAGGAGGAGGAGGAGGAGGAGGAGGAGGAGGAAGCTGAGATGCATCGACATGTCATTCCTTTAACACACTTTGGCGCTGTGCCACGACTGCAGGTACCACCACAGACCCCTCCCTTCCCTTCCTCTCCCCTCGTTCCCACCACCCACATCCTCCCTTCCTCCCCTCTTCCATGCCGCAGGACGATGCATGCCCCCACCACGAGCCCCTGCCACGCCCACCACACCGCGGCACTACCGGGCGTGGGGGAGAAACGCACGGCCGCATCAACACGCCCACACACGACCTCTCACGAAGGCTAAATTTGGATCCGAAAACTGCTGAACGTAAAATTAAATTGTCGCTAGGGTTTCTGCATTGCCAAAGTTACCAAGTTGAATGACCCTGGATGGAAAAAGACTGAGGATTCTCTCTCTCTCTCTCTCTCTCTCTCTCTCTCTCTCTCTCTCTCTCTCTCTCTCTCTCTCTCTCTCTCTCTCTCTCTCTCAACTCCGCCCTCACCATTTGGCCCAGTTTCACCTCTTCATCTTGCTTATCCATTTTCCTTTTTTGGCTCAGACTTTCTTCTCCTTCCTCCTCCTCTTCCTCCTTCTTCTCCTCCTCCTCCTTCTTCTGACCCACTTTTTCCTCCCTCTCCTCCTCTTCTTCTTCTCAGCATCTCAAGGTCATATAAAACCCACTGCCTCAGTGAACTTGAAAACAGATTGACAAAGAGTGAAGCATGCAATTTCTGATCAAGTCTCCCGTGTTTATTTCCGTTTTCTTTGGGTCTCTTGTACTGGCTTTGGCATCTCTCTCTCTCTCTCTCTCTCTCTCTCTCTCTCTCTCTCTCTCTCTCTCTCTCTCTCTCTCTCTCTCTCTCATGCACACATTTCATCTTTTCCTATGTAGACCAATTTCAAAACTTTTTTCCTCCCCTTTTTTTTTTTTTTGTCCACATCTTGTTACGTCATCTTCAAACTTCTCTTTTTTATTCTTCCCATGCTTTTCCCTCCTGACCACCACCACTACCACCACCTCGCCCCTCTCCATCAGCAGACTTTCTTGCCCCACTTTCCACTACTTGACCGTCTTACATATTCCTACATCGCCTCCCCAACGTGGCCTTTCCTTTAATACCTTCCTACACTACGTTCCAGATTTATTCTCTATTATTATTTTTATCTTAATCTTTACTTTTTTAACCAGCATCTACCTTCACGTCTCAGGTTGGTTTATATTTCTTTGTAATTGCTAAAGGCGGTATTACACTTCTTTTCTGGGCAAATCTGATGTTAACGCCTGATACTAAAACCACTAACTCAAACAAACTCAAACTCAACTCACTTTGCTGTCCGTGGAGTCTTGGGAGATCTTATACCTTAAACTTACACCTCTTCATATATTAAGTCTAAGGAGAAACCGCAGCAGCTCTATAGCTTTATCGAATTTGAACCCATTATTTTTTGTCCTATCCTGATTACTGACCCTGATAACCGTTTGGGCACACCTGCTTTCACGCTGCAGCCTCCGTTCACCTAGAGTAACTACAACACATAAGGACTGGTGTTAATGAGCTTGTGATCTCGCCCATAATCATTTCAAACATTTATCCACCATCTATGTTTACAAATGGACACTAATTTCAATTACGTGTGCACAGTTTCCATGGTTTCATTTAATTATTTATTGGTCTTATTTTAGTTTAGTCCTCTCTTTAGTTTCTACTTTTTCGAGGCCAATCCCAAACAAGACGCCCTAAGCCCGCGAGGTATATGGCTTGAACACCCCTCCCCCCTCACCTCTATGCCTTTCGGTAGACCTTTGTTCCTTAGAATTCTTTAATAAACTCTTAGGCTGATGAAGAGAAATGCATCGTGTAGTACATTTCAACGTGTACTTTTTTAATCAAAGAGTAAATTAAGGGGAAAACAATGGAAGGATAGGGGAGAGAGGAAGGAGGAGAGGCAGGGAGAACAGGAGAGGTTGGAAGGAGGTAAGGTAGGGAGAACAGGAAAGGGAGAAAATGGAGGAAAAAGACAAAACAGGAGAAAAAAGGAGGAAAGGTAGGAGAAAGGGGGAAAGAGGGAGGAGAAAAGGCAGGAGAAGAAGGGAAAAAGGAAGGAGGAAAAGCAGGGAATGAGGAGAGAGAAAAAAGAAAAAGCAAACGGAAGAATAAATCACATTAGCAAAACAAGACAAAAAAGAAGGAAAAGCAGAACAGAAGAGCGAAAGTGAAGGAAACAAGAGGCAACAGGAGAGAGAAGATCTGGTAAAGGAGAGAAAGGAGGAGAGCGAGTAAGAGAGGCTAACCTGACTGACAATTCCTCTCATCAGTCAGTCCACACGCGAACCCGAGAAGGCGAAGAAGGCGCGGCCAGGGAAGGGGCAGAGGTGGCAACAAAGGAAGGCAGAGCTGGGCAGAGGAAGAGCAGCTGGACAGACGGAAAAAGGAATGCAAATGATGGGAAAGATAGAGAGCCAAATGGAATAGGAAAAAATGCCACTAACAGGCTAGAAAGAAATGTGAATAAAGAACAGAAAATAGAAGGAACTATGAACAATATACAAACAAATGCTCTTAAAGCAGAGAATATAAATAGAAACAGGATGAGAAAGAATTACACTAACAAGCTACAGAGAAATACCAATAAAAAAAATGAAATAAAGAAAAACACAGTAACAGGAAGACAAAAGATAAAAAAAAAAAGGGAGAGACGAGGGAGAGTAGAGAAAGAAAGAGAGACTTCACCTATGTTTATAAAAGAAGACCTAAAACAGGTTAAGGTAAGAAAAACTGAAGGAAGAAAACTGAAGCACAGGAGAAACTAAAGGAAATACAAGAGAGGAGGAGCGTGGAGGGAAAGTATAGAAGGCAGAGGGTGCAGGAGGTGGCGGGCCTTCGTGCTGTGCTCTCCCCCTACTGTGACAGGTGAGTGGCTGCGTAACAGGTGAGGTACAGGCACGCAGGGGGGATGAGGTGCACCTGTCTGCTAAGGGGAGAGAGGGGACTGGAATGGAAGAGTAGGGAAGGGAATGGAAAGGAAGGGAAGGAAAGGGAAGGGAAGGGAAGGGAAGGGAAGGGAAGGGAAGGGAAGGGAAGGGAAGGAATTAGAAGGGAAGACAGGAAAGGGAAGTGACTGAAAGGAAAGAGAAGAGAAGATAAGAGAAGATGAGAGAAGAAAAAAGAAGGGAAGGGAAAGGAAGGAGAAAAAAATGAAAGGAAAAGGAAGAGAGGACCAAGGAGAGCGAAAGGAATGGCTCAGAACACAGGAGAGGGAAATCAAGAAATGAGATGAACATAAAGATAACCGCATGAAGGAATGGAGATGAAAGAAAGAGAAGGATAATGAGATAATAAATAAGAAGAAAAGAAACGAGGAAGACGATACGAAGAAAAACAATTACATAAATAAAGGAAAAAATGACTGTAGAGTGAAGAGAAGGGAAAGAGAAGGAGGAGGAAGGAAAAGGGGGAAGGAAAGGGGGTAGAGGGAAGGAAAGGAAAGAGGAAGAGAATAGTGAAGTGCGTTAGGCCTCCTTCCTCTTGTATTGTAAGCATTGTTTGTATTCTTTTGTAGCCTTGTAATGGTGGAAACACGGTACATCCTGCCGCACCACCACCACCACCACCACCACAGCTACCACCACCAGCACAATTACTACAGCTTCCAATACAAAGTCAGTCAGTCAGTCAGTCAGTCAGTCAGTCAGTCTCTCTCTCTCTCTCTCTCTCTCTCTCTCTCTCTCTCTCTCTCTCTCTCTCTCTCTCTCTCTCTCTCTCTCTCTCTCTCTCTCTCTCTCTCTCTCTCTCTCTCCTCACCATCACCACGCATAATTCTTTCTAAATCTTCATCCTTCCCTGACTGTTACTGCGAGCGAAATGAGAAGGTTTTAAGTCCATTTGGTCATTTACTCTCTCTCTCTCTCTCTCTCTCTCTCTCTCTCTCTCTCTCTCTCTCTCTCTCTCTCTCTCTCTCTCTCTCGTGCTGAAGCCGTCGAAATCTTTTCCACGCATTAACTCGTATTATAGAAAATCCAGTGCAGAGAGAGAGAGAGAGAGAGAGAGAGAGAGAGAGAGAGAGAGAGAGAGAGAGAGAGAGAGAGAGAGAGAGAGAGAGAGAGAGAGAGAGAGAGAGAGAGAGAGAGAGAGAGAGAGAGAGAGAGAGAGAGAGAGAGAGAGAGAGAGAGAAATAGCCTAATATAGTAAACTCTTGCAACACCGGATTTTTCTTATTTTAGTATTATAAGACCAACTAAAAACAAAAAAAAATTGATCAAGATACATTGGGTCATAATTCCTATCCAAAGAAAAAGAATTAAGTAGAGAAAACTTTAAACTCGATGCCTCGCTGACTTAACTACAACAGCTTAATGTTGTCTTAACCTTTTCACTGCGATAGGAAATAATTAACAGTACCAGAAGTAATGCATTAATTTTTTGTAAGTATCCACACGAAAGAAGGGGGGACTAGAAAGAATAGATGTTGCAATTTCTACTCAGTTTAAAGATTCGATGTGGCTGTACAACAAGTAGAGATGTCTCGGATTGATTATTGATTAGGAAAAGTTGTACCAAATAGCAATCAAAGGGTTAAACTGAACTTTTCCATCATTATATTTTGGGGGACAAGATAAAGACTAAGTAAAAGACACCTCACCGAGAACCTTTAGCAGAAACAAGCTTCCAAATGTACGGAATACATTATAATTTCTAGTAAATATAAAGAGAAAGAGTATCCTCGCTAAAACAACACAGGTGAATACGCAAAACATTCACCAATACGGAAAATACGAGCTTATTTAAAGAAGAAAAGAAACGAGGAAGACGATACGAAGAAAAACAATTACGCAAAGAAAGGAAAAAATAACTGTAGAGTGAAGAGAAGGGAAAGAGGAGTGAAGAATCATATTTAATCAAAAATATCATACAGCCTGCGGATCGACATGTTCATCCAGGTAAAGGTAAATTCCACGTCCTTTTTTTTTAATTACAAAGCGATGTATGTCGCAGGGAATAAATAACAGAGAAATAAAACGTTACATACATGAAGAAATACAGAGAAAAAGCAACAGCAACAAACCTATTAGCTACTACGAAACTTTTGGCATCAACTGCTTCATGTACAGTATGAAATGTAATAATAGACTTTACTTAAAGCTCCTTCCTACTCAACTTTTAACCCTTCCAGTACCAGGACATCAATTTTATCGTATTATGGACTTTATTATTAAATTTAGATGGTTATTTATTTTTTCTTTCAACAGAGACGTTAAAAATATCTAATTATTCATCCAATACAGTTTAATATCTATCTGTTCAATAGTGACTAATGGTAATACTAATGATAACACGATTTAAGGAAGTTTGAAAATTGTCGTAAGTTTTGAATAGGTTAGAAAATATTTAGGGTCACTGGTAAAGATGTGTAATGCAATACGTAAGTCATTCTTTCAAAACGCTTCTTTTCTTCCTTCTTCATGTGGGGAGAGAGGAATTCTAAAGCACTGGGAAACCTGAACTGGCTCTCCTTTGGTATTCTTTTCTTTTATGGGAGAGACAGTTGACGTGCCTTTTCTTTTTTTTTTTTCTCTCTCTCTCCTTGAGTATGTTTTTGTCCTTGGGTTCTCCTCCCACGTGCATGAAAATGTAGGTCACCAGAGCGTTCATGAGAGTCATAAGCACACCAGCCCTTTATTAAGACAGTAAAGGGTTTTATATTATGGGCTCTCTCTCTCTCTCTCTCTCTCTCTCTCTCTCTCTCTCTCTCTCTCTCTCTCTCTCTCTCTCTCTCTCTCTCTCTCTCTCTCTCTCGTCATGACGTCAATATTAAACTTTTATTCGCATGCAGTTCACACACACACACACACACACACACACACACACACACACACACACACACACACACACACACACACACAGTAGTAGGACATGTTAGCAAGATAAATGAACACGTCATGAAGGGAATACTGCTTTCCCTCATGAATTTCAGTACACAAACAAAGCACACACACACACTGTGACAACCCATCGGCAAACAAAAAATACTATAAGTGTAGAGGAATTGATTTCAACTCGTACATTCCCACCTTTAAAAAAAAAAAAATACTTCGCGTTATAACACAGAATTTACCGCGCACTTCTATTGCAACAAGAACCCAATAGCAGCTCTTCTACAAGTAAACAAACACTGTTATACAAGAAAACAATATAAAAAGGCATATACTGAAACACTGCTGCCTCGAAGTCCAGTAATAGTGAACCCATAATGCAAAAAAAGAGAAAAAGTTACTAAACAAAAAAAATAAAAAGAGTATAGAACAGCACACTTCATTGCCCGTAACTTTCGGCGTCACTGATGAAAGGCGAACGGAAATTGTGGAAACAAGTCACAACAACGCTAATTAATGTGTGGACTGTCAGCATCAGGTCACGAATACATGTTGTTGTTGTTGTTGTTGTTGTTGTTGTTGTTGTTGTTGTTCATTTCACCCATCACTTTCATTACTATTTCAAGACTTCCTTTGTAACATTACCTTGCCCTTTCCTATTATTTCCACACCACTCCACATCATTTCTTTAGCTCTCAAGGTCAACAATGCTACAAATATTAATGATCTTTCCTGATGTTTTTTCTGAGACACTCTATCTGTTCATGTTTCTCCTTTCTAATAACGCTGCTACTGTTGGTGATCGAAACAGGTTAATTATGCACCTATTACTAATGATCTCCACTGTTAAATTCTGAAAGACCCAACCTGCTTCTATCTGTTCTTCCTTCCGATTTAAACCACTTGTTATATGGAGTACCAAGACACACATGGAACTGAATTAGCCAGCTAGTCGTACTAATAAATTCACCTTCCATTTATTTCTGGAACAGCAAATGGAGACTGTCCCAATCCTTTTTTTTTTTTTTTTTTTTTTTTTTGTCCATCTGACCAGTTTCCTTGGCATATAAAAACAAATAAGTGGATAAATAAACAAGCAGACGGATGCATGTCTTTCATCACCACACCATCAACCTGTGACGTGCTGCCGTGCACATCACCACATAACCGCAACACCACCGCACACACACTAAACAGCAACCGCATCACCTCACTAACTCCACACCAAACTTTATCACCATAGCACCCAAGGAACACGCCACAGTACGAGTACACCACTCAACACCATACAACATCACCACACACCAGCACAACTAAGCAACACAGGGAAAGCAGCAGAACACACTACATAACACAACTACCACAGTGGCCAAGTAACAGCAGTAACACAGCATTGGTTTCTACAGCAGCACATTGACTCTACAACACCGAGACAGGATTACAACACCATATGACTTCCCTATTATTACATTCTTACGTCACATATAGAGCACATCAGGAGACATCACTACCACCGTCACCACCACCACCACATACACCACAGCCAAAAATGCACAGAATCACAACACCACAGACACACCACATTACCAAAAGCAGTATAGGATCACCACCTCACCACCATCACATCGCTACACCATGTCATCACCACACCACACCACCACCACATCACCATCACACCCAAGCAACAGTGACGCTACAGCAGGGTACACCACATGCCAACAACGACACCAACACCAGTAAACCACCATCTCCTCCTGACCACCACCACCACAATTTCACCACACCCAGGCCAGCAACACCAACCACAGCCACCACCACAGTTACCACAACACCCAGTACTTACCGAGCGTGGCTGGAGGAGCGTGATGGTTGAGTGAGTGGACTGTTAACACCACCACAACCACCACCACCATAACCACCACCCCAACAACCACCACCACCACCATTTCAACTGTAAACAACAACACAACTGCGATGTAAACTATTAGAAAAATAAAGAAAAAAAGGTAAACATTTGCAGAAATAAAAGAGGGAAATAAATCATTAGTTATCAGTGACAATTTCATGGATATTTATAAAAAAAAATGCAGAAAAGAAAAAGTTATGTCGGTTACACAATATTAATATATTTATACACATAACATAAAATGGACAGATGAAATTTATTACGCATTTCGTGTGTGTGTGTGTGTGTGTGTGTGTGTGTGTGTGTGTGTGTGTGTGTGTGTGTGTGTGTGTGTGTGTGTGTGTGTGTGTGTGTGTGTGTGTGTGTGTGTGTGTGTGTGTGATCAAACAATAACAATCATTTCTTAGCTTCAAACACGAAATAATAACAAAAATACAGAACCAAGAAAGAACACAAACATTTATGAGACAAGGAAGAGAGCGTGGAAGGAATAACATAGAAAGGCGCAGATAAGAATATGAAAAATACCGATAAAGAAGACACGTGCATATAATAAATAAAACAAAACAGAACATTACAAAAAGAATAAAAGAAAAAAAAACATAAAACGAAACAGGAATGCAGGCACTAAAAAAGGAAAATAAGAGGTGACATGGGAGGAAAATAACATTTAGACAAGCACTTTAGAACCAAAGAAAGCGAGATAAAAGTAAGAAAATAGGAAATGTCATACCAGATTATAATGTAAAGAGGGAGACAATGGAAAATGGAAATGAAAAGTACATTGAAAAAGTTGCAGAGTGGAAGTGCATATATAAAACGGTGTACAAGTGACTATATAGATCATTGAACTGGGAGATGAGAAAACAGGTCACTTTCTTTGCACACACACACACACACACACACACACACACACACACACACACACACACACACAAAACAACGATATCACTCCTAAAACACGCAAGAGTAGAAAAATAAGCACATACCATAATAAAAGCCTAAATACTCAACACGAAAAAGTAATAAAAAAAAAAAACACTCAGTAACATCAAGGACACCACCACACGCTTCTCCTCCTCCTTACCTCCCTTCATCACCCAATAGGAAGTTACTGAGTCCAATACCTTTAACAACTTCCGGTCTTTCTTCCCTCCAACTAAAAGGAAGTCAATTTAACTAATACCTTCCTTAACTTTAGCTTCCCAGGCTCCTCTTCCCTTCCTTCTCATTCAATAGTAAGACAAAAGTCGTAAGACCACATTTACTCACCTCCTCCTTGCCCTTCTTAGGCCCTGAAGTGTCGCCACCACTCTGCACGCTGTTCATCCTGCAGGTTGGCTGAGTGTGACTGTGGGTGTGGCCGTCCTGTTCCTCGTCCTCGTCTGGCTATCCCTCGCCGCTTTACAATCTCGCACTAACTCAAAACAACACTAGGTGGGCGTGTGGCTGAGTGGGCGTGGGTGTAGGCGCTAGGGTTGGGTACGGGCGGGATACTTGGCTACAGGGAGAGTGGGAGGACTTAACCCATGTCTTCCATGGCGGGATAGAGCACTGGAAGGGGTAGTGTGGCTCTGGTTCTGCTGTCTCCTTCACTGGCGGTCTTTGGGCATTGTGATCTAAGGCCACGTGACTCCTGCCGCTTCCTGGGTGAGACTCATGGATGCGTTGTGGCTGTACACTACACACTATTTTCAGTTCGTTCTGCGTTCCTTCCGCTCCTTCCTCCTTGATCGTGTCCGCCGCGTCGACCGCCACACGCCACTGCAATGAAGAGAAAGCACTGACCTCAGCATGGCATGATACAAAATTCGACTTACTGTATATTTTTAAACCCTCTGACTGCTATGGCTTTTCAGTCTAAATAAAACTGTCTGGTGCAGGTTCAGAGTAAAATTTCGAGACACCAGTGGCAGCAAAAAGGACTCAGGAGCTCTTCATATCTTTTACTAACTGTACTCGTAGGTTCATTTTTGATCGAAAGAATCGGGTACTCAAATACAAAAGCCTGGTGTCATTAGCATTCAAAGTGTGATATTGTTTAATGTTCCTATAACTCTACGTGACTATTTCAACAAGCTGCAGTAGAAGTAAAAAAAAAAAGATTCTTATGAGTGTTTTCATGACTAGGGATATTTTAACAAAGACTGCTGTATAGATAGGGAAAATATTCATGAGAACCTGACTTGCCATTTTTTGTGGTCTTTGGAAATAGTTCGAAGAGACAACAAAGCGTGAAAAGATGAAAATAAAACAAAACAAGTTGCCGTTCCCCAAAAAGTAAAAAAAAAAAAAAAATTTCTAATAAGAGAAAAATAAAGATGGACACCAAAGAACAGATTATCAAGTAAACCAATTCCTTTCACTTTCCTTTCCTTTCACTTTTATGAATATCTAAGTAAGTGTTAAGGTTTCCAACACAACAAGGTTACTAAGAAGCAGCTAAGACCCATCATCCCATTACCTTAAATTCTAAACCCCTTTGCGTTCAGTACCTCCTTCAATCTCAACCACCCGACTGCTCAAAATTCTCTTAAATTCAGTACCCCCTTCAATCTCAACCTCTTCAGCTCATTGCAATCCTCTTCCTCTTCCCACCAACACCATTCCCTCCCTTTCTCTCAGCCTTTCTTCCCTTCCCTGCTATCCCAGACAACAACCCTAAATTCTTCTCCTTTCCTCCCCTTTCCTTCTCTCCTACACAACATTCATTACTTCCTCTCCTTTCCTGCCTTCCCTCCTCATCTCCCACACACCACTCCCTTCTTCTCTTGTTCCCCCTTTCCTTTCTCCTCTCCCACGCACCACCATCCCCTTCGTCTCCTTCTTCCATCACCTATTTATCTCCCCTTCCGAGGTCCCTTGGCGCCCCTCTTAGACTTTGACCAACGAGAGTATTAAGAATAAATTTGTCAGGAAGGAGAGGGAAGGAAAGGGAAGGAGAACAGGGAACGGGGAACGAGAAGGACATAAGAGGAGGGGGAAGGAAGGAGGTGCAGGGAGTATGACAGATGCAGCAGAGGGGAGAGTAGAAAGGAAGTTTAAGTAGGGAAAGAAAGTAAGTAAACGGGAAAAGAGATGGAGAAAGAGGGAAAGAGTGAAATGAGAGATAATTAGTAGAAAGTAAGGAGGGAAGGAACCGGGATAGGATGGAGAGAGAGAGAGAGAGAGAGAGAGAGAGAGAGAGAGAGAGAGAGAGAGAGAGAGAGAGAGAGAGAGAGAGAGAGAGAGAGAGAGAGAGAAGGAAACAGGAAGCTAGGACAGGATGGAGAGAGGGAGTTTGTGAGGGAGAAAGGGAGAAGGGAATAAAGTAGAGAAGGTAGGAAGAGGAAAGATGGAAGGAAAGAAGGCGGATGGGGTAAGAAGAGAAGGAAGGAGGACTATCTATTGACGAGGAATAATAATAATAATAATAATAATAATAATAATAATAATAATAATAATAATAATAATAATAATAATAATAATACTGACATGTTATGGACTATGAAATACAAACAAAAAAATATAGAAGCCATATAAACTCACAAATATAAACTAAAAAAATCAACAGTAAAGCAATCCCATAAAATAAATAAAGTAAAAAAAAAGTGTAATAAAAAAAGAACCCAGAAAAAAAAAGAAAAAAAAACAGAATAAGCAATAAAATAGAAATACAAGATTCAAAATGAACAAAACAAAAAAAAATTAAATCACCAAAAATGAAATCAGAAAACAATCCAAAGTAATACAAAGGTCATAGAAAACGGGTTAAACAGATACGTAATTTAGGGGAGACAATTAACTTCCGCACAAGGAATCCCATTTAGGTGAACCGCCCCACACAGAGAGAGGGAAGAGAAGGAAGAATAAGAGAAGGGAAAAAAAGGAGGAGGGGAAAGAAAAAGAAGATGAAAGAGAGGAACGCCACTCCGGAAGGCCTTTATTATTTCCCTTTCGTCTATATTTCATGCAACCACCTTTTATTCTTCTTCTCTTCCTCCAGTCCATCCTCCCCCAATTCTCCTTCTCGTTCCTTTCATCCTCCTCTTTCATAAATAGGTCAGAAGTTAATTTCATGTCATATTTTTCTGTTTTTTGTTGTCTTTATTACTTTTTCTTTCCCATGTATCTTTCCTTTCTCTTTCATTATTTTTTTTTCATCTTTCTCTCTTTCTCTTCTCTATGTTCCTTCCATTTCTATTCGTCTCATCCTCTTCCTTCTGCTACTGCATTTCCTCCTCCTCTTCGTACTGCTTTTCCTATTCCCTACCCTCCACTTCCTCCTCTTCTTCCAGCTCTTCTCCCTCCACCACCACCACCTCCTCCTCCTCCTCCTCCCCGTGAAAAAGATGAATCCATTCTTTCACCTTCCATAATATTCCATTAATCGTCTACATATCTCATACGCCCACTACTCCAGCAGCTTTTTCTCCTGCCCTCCCCTCCTCCCCCCATCCTCCTTCTCTTCCTCTGTCAAGTCAAAAAAAAAAAGGGTCTTGGGAATTGTTTCTTTCTTGCTTGTTATTTCCAATTTATCGTTCATATCTCATACTGGCTATACTTTTGTTTCTTTTCCTCCTCTTGTATACACACACACACACACACACACACACACACACACACACACACACATACACACACACAGAAACATACATCATTCTTCCTCGCTCTTCTTTTCTAGCACGTCTTGAGAGAGAGAGAGAGAGAGAGAGAGAGAGAGAGAGAGAGAGAGAGAGAGAGAGAGAGAGAGAGAGAGAGAGAGAGAGAGAGAGAGAGAGAGAGAGAGAGAGAGAGACGGTTGATTTTGCGTGAGTGGATGGAGGCGTGACATCAATCATCGTTATTTGCCCCCATCAATCCATCTGTCTTTCAGCATTTAGCCTTCTCCTCCTCCTCCTCTTCCTCCTCATGTGTCTGTCCAGTCTCCACACACATCACTGTCCATCCACGCGTCTGTCCACCTCACCTCACATTAAATTAGCAGGTAACAATAATGGAGTGTTGCATGTGTTCCATTTGCCACCGAACACAACGATGACAGGAGAACAGCGGGAATATTATGTAATGAGAGGAATTGTTTAAGTGGAGGCAATACAATGGAGTTAATTATTGATGGACAGTAGTGTGGTGCGTGATACAATGCAGTGGTCGTCTGGTGGTATAAGGAAACTGTGAAAAGTGTAGGTGTTTTGTTTCGTGTGTGTGTGTGTGTGTGTGTGTGTGTGTGTGTGTGTGTGTGTGTGTGTGTGTGTTTTATCCCAACAGATATTACCACTACAGCCTTTACAATTCTAAACACTCAGTTCCTTCAAGCCATCAGACCTGTTTGTTACCTTCATCCCACTGCGCATCCCCCTGAACCTAGAAACCTGACTTGGGACGACAGACTGTGAGCTGTGACGAGCGAGGATCTGCCGGGCAAGTTCAACACCACAAAGGAAAAGACAAAGGAAGCACGAAGGAACAGAGAAGAAAACAAACAAGAGTAGACGTGTTGTCCCTGAGAGGCTGTTTATGAAGTGGATTGGTACATGCCCGGAATGAACTTGATCAGGTTGTTAGTGCCGAGTCAACAGGGAGCTCTATGGATGATAGGTGGATACATGTAACAGATGGTTCCTTCTGGCTTTCCTTATGTCCTTATGATGAGATGATACGATAGCAGGTGGAAGTTAAGTAGATGTATACTGGGACTGCCACGTGTAGGTCTGCTGGCTTCTTCTAACTTCCTTTATTTTCTTTTATGTGTTTTTCTGATGTCTGACTAATAAAATAATATGCAAGAGAGTTAAATGAAAGACAATTGTTCCCCCTCATTTTGTAGTCTCCATGGTGCTTTATGAATCATGAGAGAACCTTCTGTACAACCTTTTCTTTCTCTTTCTCTTTTTTTTTCGTCTCTCTCTCTTTCCTCTATTTCTCTCTATCTTCCTTCACACGCAACACAATAAAGCCTCCACGCCTGTCCTGTCCCAATAAACATCTCGCTTTTCTCGCCTTTTTTTCCCACGCTCGGTCTGGACAGCACAAGGAGAAGCGAGCGTTCTGGGAGAGGCTGTCAAGGTATTCCTCTTTACTCTCCCACTCTCCCACACTCCCACACCCAGACACGAACCTCGCCCTCCGAACAATAGATAAGCCGTGCCACCAAGCTTCCCATTACTCTCCTGACCTATGGATGCCTATTTACTTTCACATCCTCCCTTAATTTGACTATTCTTTTCCCTGACACACACCCATGATCCTCTTGCCTTATCCCTGCCCTCCATCCAATCCCTCCTCCTCCTCCTCCTCCTCCTCTTCTTCCAGTCTGCCTCACTTCTTCATCCTCTAGTGACCTATTTCCCTTCTTCCTCTTCCTCTATTCATGCCTCTTATTTCCTTTCTGTCTCCTTCCCCTTCCTCCTACCCTCTCTCTTCTTTCTTCCATTCTGCCTCATTTCCTTCATTCACCTATTCTTCTTTCTTTTTTCTTTCCTCGTTCTCAAAGCCTCTCTTCTTTCATCCACGTATATCCCTTCTCTTCCTCCTTTTATCCATTCTGCCTCTCTTCACCAATTGACCTATTCTTCCTTCCTCTTCTCCCTCTTCTTCCACTCTTCCACTTTTCTACCATTCATCCATCCCATTCTCCCATCCACTCTCTCTCTCTTCTCCTTCCCCATCTCTGTTACAAAGCCGGCAGTCAGTGAGGTGTAGACCAAAAGGAGGAGAGGTGTTGACAGCTCTTTCAACTCCTCTCGACGGGTGAATGAGAGAGGAGGGGAACGAGAAAATGCGGCTGACGAGGAGGAGGAGGAGGAGGAGGGCGTGGCTTCAGGACCAAGGATTCATCGGCGTATAAAACACATTTGAAACTGAGCCAAGTCGAAGTTCGTCCCCCAAAAGAAGGAACAGACGATGATGATTACCGCACCCATTAGGAGGAGGAGGAGGAGGAGGAGGAGAAGGAGGAGGAGGAGCAGGAGGAGGAGGAGGAACGAGAGGGACTATACAAATGTGAAGGAATTATATAAGTACAAAGGCAAGGAAATGACGGAAGGGGAAGGAAAAGATCAAAGATAAAAAGGAAAACGAAAGGAAAATAAAAAAGATAGAAAACGTTAAAAGGAAAATCGGTGGGGAAAATGGACAAAGGTACGAATTACAAGTTAACTGGGGAAAAGTTCGAAGGGAAAGACTAGGAGGAGGAGAGGGAGGAGGAGGAGGAGGAGGAGGAGGAGGAGGAGGAGGAGGAGGAGGAGGAGGAGGAGGAGGAGGAGGAGGAGGAGGAGGAGACGTGAGCTGTGTGGGTAAAATAAAGGGACAGCAGAAGAGGAAACATAAAGGAGAGAGAGAGAGAGAGAGAGAGAGAGAGAGAGAGAGAGAGAGAGAGAGAGAGAGAGAGAGAGAGAGAGAGAGAGAGAGAGAGAGAGAGAGAGAGAGAGAGTTGGTCATTCTAGTCCTGGAGTTTTCATTTTTATTTTATCTATTTTAAAACGTTGCCTTCATTTACCAGCGCCATTTGATCCCGTTGTGGTGATGCTTAAAATACGTGTCAGTCATTCATTCTGATATTCGCTTTCATTCACTCTGTTCACATAAGCTTATTCATTTATCTGTCAATTCATAGTACATAACTGGTGTTCTCATGCATCTTATTAGTGAAATGGATGACACACACACGCACACACACACACACACACACACACACACACACACACACACACACACACAAGGAAGAACAAATAAAAACAATAACAGAAGAATACGAGCAACAGTTAAATAATAAAAGAAACTATATATGATAATAATAAAAAGAAGAAATAAATGGAAACAAGAGGGAATATAGGAATGCTAGTAAAATATGAGAAAACTGAAAAAAAAACAGTAAGAATGGCAGAAAACACACAATATGAATAACAAATAATAACAGTAGTAGTAAAATAAAAAGAGAGAAAGTAAGATTAGCAAATAACAAATACTAAAGCAACAATAAACAAACCACTTTACGAAGAAATTAACTGAAAAAATACACTAAGGATGAAAGAAAAGAAGAACATGACCCCTCAAATAAGCCAGCAAGATTACAGAGAAGTACAATATATTAGTACATTAGGTGCACAAAGAGAAAATTTCCTTCTGTGCCCTCATGAACCAGGTGGCTTAGTGGTGAAGTACTGGTCTCATAAACGCATGTGCTGAGAGTTCAAGCCCCTCTCATGATAGGTGATATGAGAGGTGAGGAGGTTTGTGGTTAATTTTATTGTGATGGTTG
>NC_087177.1:8405000-8422500 GCF_035594125.1 Scylla paramamosain
CTCCACGCCTCCACGCCATACCCAGACGCCCTTCAGAGGGAGGACACTGTAAAATTCCTGGAAGTTGCAATTGAAGCTGGCGTTACGTCCCACTGAGCCGCCACCACCTTAGATGGGCCGCACCTCCAGCGTGATGAGAGGTACTTGAGGATAAGATGCTCTCTCTCTCTCTCTCTCTCTCTCTCTCTCTCTCTCTCTCTCTCTCTCTCTCTCTCTCTCTGTGTGTGTGTGTGTGTGTGTGTGTGTGTCTCGACTGTCTCCATTTCGTCTTTCTCTTCCTTGATAATAAAAAACATGACCTTCAGTCGTAAAGAAACACACACACACACACACACACAGAGAGAGAGAGAGAGAGAGAGAGAGAGAGAGAGAGAGAGAGAGAGAGAGAGAGAGAGAGAGAGAGAGAGAATATACAACCTCCACAACACACACACACACACACACACACACACACACACACACACACACACACACACACACACACACACACACACACACACACAGACTATACCGAGTCATTAGTAAGTTAATTAGAGTGTAATGTTTCCCATCTGGCCACTGCCCGTTCAGTTTCTTTTATTTCCTAGTTTTATACGTCCGTTTGGAGCTGAGGAGGCGCGTTATGGGCAGGGAGAGGCATTACGGTACAAGTGTGTGGTTGACTTCAGTGCTAACGTCCCCTGCAGGAGTGAAATTAGTCTTATATTAGGTTATTAGATTTGGTAGTAATGGGTGGTGGTGGTGGTGGTGGTGGTTACTGCTGTTGGAAGAAGAAGAAGAAAAAAAAAGAGGAGGAGGAGGAGGAGGAAGGGTATGGAGTTTAAAAAGGTAGAAGCAGTGTGTGTGTGTGTGTGTGTGTGTGTGTGTGTGTGTGTGTGTGTGTGTGTGTGTGTGAGAGCAACCACCGCACAGGCCAGTCCTCTGCCGCAGTCACATCCCGCAGTGATAAAACTTTGCGGTCGACACACGCATTCCAAGCAAGAATTAAAACAAAGTGTATCCCCCACCAAAGTTTTACTATTACAATCAATTCTCTCTCTCTCTCTCTCTCTCTCTCTCTCTCTCTCTCTCTCTCTCTCTCTCTCTCTCTCTCTCTCTCTCTCTCTCTCTCTCACGACCAGTTTAAAGACATTTTTACAGTGGTGGGAAGCCTCCTTCAAGCATCCTCGCGGCCTTGAAACCCCGAAATAGAAGCTTGAGTCAGCAAAAAAACTTCTGTCCTTGAACTGCTACGAAAGAGAAAACGACCTTGAAATAAACATAAAAAAAGACTGTGACCTTGAGTTTCAAAAGAGCGAGCGGCCTTTAATAGAGGAAGAAAACTTGGATGCCGTGAAGTGGTGAAAGCAATAAGAATGGCGTTGAATTACCACAATACCTTGAAGAATGTTGAGAAATTGTGTAAGACAAGTATCACCACAAATGTTCCATATACTGCACTGGTTCTCCTGCAGTATAGTGGCTATATAGGGTAATTGATATTCTTTAGCGCGTTGGCTTCGGTGACTTCTCTGCTTAACCGTACCGTCTTGCCTCAATACGGGAAATACTTTTAATTTTTCTTCTAATATTGTTGCTCCTGGCCAGTGCCCCTCCTATACAAATAAAAAGAAAATACTCTCTTTTTCCTCTCTTCTAGCTTAACTCAAAAATGAAGAAAACAAAAGTGTCTTCAGGGGCAATAAAATATCTTGCTGCTGGAGTTTTACAAAAAATTTCATCCATCAATCCAAGGAAGGAAACTATGAAGAGCACGTCAGGAATGCCGATACAAAGACGATGCTCCCAACCAACGACTACACCACACAGAAATGAACCTACATCCTCCCTCATCCGCAGCGGCAGCATTGTACACGCAGTATTGTACACACTCCCTCCTATGCGGCCATCTCCTAAAATGGTCCTTAGGGAGTGTACAGATGGGGACAAGAGAAAGGAGGACACAAGGGGCACAGGCACAAGATCCTATTCTCAAACTTTGCCGTGTCTTGTCTTGACTTCTCTTACAAGGCTATTGTGAAATTTACTGTTGGTTTTCCAGATTGGTTTCATGATTTTAGTGACAGTTAACAATGATTCCACACCAGTGATGAGGCAAATATCATGAGAACTCAAGTGATTACCTCTGTGGCTTTTCAAACTACTCTTAATGACAATACAAAGCATTTAACGTCTTACTTTTCACAGGTTCTAGTGGAATTTATTAGACACTTTGAAGGGCGGTGTTATACTAATGATAATTCACAACGATTCTACACTAGTGATAGGGAAAAATGTTTGTCAGAAACCGAGCAATTATCTGTGGCTATTCAAAAATTTAATGACAACTTAAACTGCTTAGGAATACGAGCCTGCTTAGACAGAATGATAAATACACACACTGAAGTAAAAAAAAAAAAAGAAGAAGAAGAAATACAGGGTACAATGGCTGAAAATGTCTTTGCTTCTTGAAATACAATAAAAATAGCAACAAAGATAACGTATATAGTTTGCATAAGCCAGTTTTTTTTTTTTTACCTAAAGGATGTAAATAATTAGAAATTTAATTACAATGCACAAACAGGTACATGACATTCTCTCTCTCTCTCTCTCTCTCTCTCTCTCTCTCTCTCTCTCTCTCTCTCTCTCTCTCTCTCTCTCTCTCTCTCTCTCTCTCTCTCTCTCCACCATCATTCCCTGCAGCCATTCTCCTTCATCCCCATTCTTTCCTACTCCTTGTATTTTCCGGCATATCGTATTTCTCCTTCCTTCTTTCCTTCCTTCCTTCCTTCCTTCCTTCCTTCCTACCTGCCTTTCTCTCTCTCTCTCTCTCTCTCTCTCTCTCTCTCTCTCTCTCTCTCTCTCTCTCTCTCTCTCTCTCTCTCTCTCTCTCTCTCTCTCTCTCTCTCTCTCTCTCTCTCTCTCTCTCTCTCTCTCCCTCTCCCCATTCCCTCCAGCTGTATTCTCCCCCCCCCATTCCCTCCAGCTGTATATCTCCCCTCGTCCTTGCCCTTCGCTCTCGTCCTCGCCCTCGTCCTCCCGCCAGCGAATTGGGTCTCGCAGGCAAAAATCTGGCTGCAGCAAGGACAGCGGACGCCAGCCTGCCCCTGCCTCCCCGCCATACCTTCAGCGAGGCACGGGTAGCGAATTGCCTGCAGCCCAGAAAATGCAGCTTCTTTTACGGAGATGAAGGAGGAGGTGGAGGAAAAGCAGGGTGAGGTTCTGGTGGTGGTGGTGGTGGTGGTGGTAAAAAGGGAAGGGGGGACAGAGAGGAGAGAGAGAACTAGGATGTAGAGCAGAATGAGTTGGAAGAGCACGTGGAGGAGGAAGAGAAGGAAGAGGAGGACAAGGAATATTGGAAACTACTACTACTACTACTACTACTACTACTACTACTACTACTACTACTACTACTACTACTATTACTACTACTGCTACTACTACTACCACTAAAACATCAAACAACGAAGGCAACAGCACCAAAAAAATAAGGACATAAAAGAAAACCACCAGCAGTAGCAACAACAACAACAACAATAAGATCATTACCACCACCACCACGACTACCACCACCACCACCGACAACACCAACAACAACAACAACAAGCAAAAAGGCACGAAAAAGAAAACGCACATTATTACCAGCGTGCAGTACGTACCAAGCTAATCTACACGAAAGAAAGAAAAAAAAAAGAAAACATTGCAGCGACAATTACGTATATAAGGAAAAACACACACCAGAAAAACGAAAAAAGACTGAAAATAAAAGGAGGCGAGGCAAATAAACACAACAACGTGCCCGCATTGCCACAATAAAAAAAAAGAAAAGGGAAGCACAAGTAGGCTAATAAAATATACAGAGAGAGACAAGCAAGGACTGTAAATGGTCTGTAAGTAGGGAGGGTTATGAAGCAAGGAAGAGAGAGAGAGAGAGAGAGAGAGAGAGAGAGAGAGAGAGAGAGAGAGAGAGAGAGAGAGAGAGAGAGAGAGAGAGAGAGAGAGAGAGAGAGAGAGAGACCAGACAAACATACAAACAGACACTCATGCAAAAAGACAGACGGCCAGACAGCCAGACAGGCGAAAAATAGACACACCAGACATGCACACAAACGAGCGAAGAAGATGGAATGAGGAAGGACACGAAAAACTAAAGAAAAGAACGGAAGGAGTGTATAGAGAAAGAATATAGTACGTTAGTGTGAGGAGGAGGAGAAGGAGGAGGAGGAAGAGGAAGAGGAGGAAGAGAAGGAGGAGGAGGAAGATAACTACAATGACAACGATCAAAACAAGGACAAAGAGACCGAAAAATGGGACGAGAAATATGAAAAAGCATAAAAATAAAATAAAAATAAAGAGCACAAGATCCCAAGGACTCTAGGCTCCCAGTAGAGTGAGGAAGTCTCCTACAGGACGAACAGAGACATATGAGCCGCCATTACTGCCCCTGGTTCTAATAGTCGCCACTCGTCCTGGGAACAAAACACGGACACTCACCCATACGCCCTCGAGCCTCTGGTCTGGTCAGGGCTCCCAAACGTTTCGGTGCTTCATATTTTTAATCCTTTTTATACGTTGATGAAAGGAATTTGAGGTTTATTTGGGTTTCAGCTGTTTTTTTTATGGTTGTGGTGTTAAATCTTGGGTATCATCTCAATTTCTTTTACAGGTTATTGACTCGAGAAATGATTTGGGTTTTCAAGACTGTTTTCATGATTGTGGCGATATCAGTTTTATCTCAGTTTCCTTACAGGTTGTAGTAAAGTTGGGTTTTTAAGGGTGTTTTCATGAGCGTGGTGATAATATTAGGGTCTTCTTTATATTTTCTAACTGGTTTTTGACTCCAGTGAAAGTAATTTGGGTTTTCAAGGTTGTTTTCACGATTGTAGTAAAAGTTCCGAGAGTTTTCATGATTTGGGGATTTCTTTTTCAATCTTTAACTGGATCTAGTGAAAATTAATTAAGCTTTCATGGGTGTTTTCATGATTATGGTGTTAGTTTCGTGTTTCCGTAACCGTAGTGACAGTGAGGGGGTCTCATCTCAATTTTCAGATAGGTTCTAGACTCCGCAGAAAGTGATTTGGTTTTGAAGGTTATTTTCATGTTTATAGTGAAAGTTTCTGGTGTTTTTATGACTGTAGTAATAATTTTGGGGTCTCATTTTGATTTTTTAACAGTATCTCGTAAAATTTACTTAAGTTTTCATGTGTGTAGTGACAAGTGATAATTTCGAGCATTTTATGATGACAGTGATAGTTTTGTGGTCTCATATAGCTTTTAAATAGATCTTGTAAAAGGTATTTTGTTTTTTTAAGGCTATTTTCATGATTGCAGTGATAGTTTTGAGTGTTTTTCATAATTGCAGCCATAGTTTCAAAGCCTCATCTCAGTTTCTTAACAGGCTCTAGTGAAAGTTGTTTGGAATTTCCGGAATGAGTCTAGTGATAGTTTAGCAAGTAATCTGCGTCATCAATGGCAAAGACACCCATGAGAACCCGACTAGTCATGTCTGTGCCTTTGATATATTCCTGGCGAGAGAACAAAGCACTCAAGAATACGAGCCTTTGGGGAAGCGATCCTAACGCCATCAAGGAAAGAGAGAGAGACGGACAGAAAAAGAAAACGAGGATGTCCAGACGCAGAGAGAAAAAGACAAGAGGGGAGGGAAGGAATGAGACAAAAGGCAATGTAGATATCAGAGAGGAGGAAAAACGCGGTAGAACAGAAAAGGAGTGAGATAACAATGAAACGCAGGGACTTGACAGAGGAAAAAAGGGTGAAGGGAGGGAAGTGTGAATGAAAACTGTGGATTGCAGCAGGATGGGAGGCGGCGATGGGATGGGAAAGGATTAAAGGCGAGGTGAAGGAGTGAATGGTGGCCACGTTTTAGGGTAATGGGTGAGAGAGAGAGAGAGAGAGAGAGAGAGAGAGAGAGAGAGAGAGAGAGAGAGAGAGAGAGAGAGAGAGAGAGAGAGAGAGAGAGAGAGTTTTGGATATGAACCACAATGTATATATATAAAAAAAAAAAAAGGACAATACTGATAATGAAATACTCATAAAACCACTTTTTTTTTATCTGCAAGCCTTGAATATCTTTATTGTTTATTTGTGAAGGAAAACACACACACACACACACACACACACACACACACACACACACACACACACAATTCATGTAGCTCACCTACCACTTTCCTTGGACAAAATTTATGGTGTCTACTCTTTCAACATTCCTCTATCACCTTTCCTATACTACGTTCATTATATCTACTCTCACTACACACGTCAATTTCTCCAGACCTACCTACCATTACGTTCTGTCTACATGGGGAGAAAGTACACAGCTCATACAACACCGCAGGGTATTATCTTAGTTACACTGCAATCTTGTGTAATTATACGCTGGGTAATTATGGCGGTTGTTCTTTACATTCATCAGCACGGAGTCGACGTCTGGGTGGGTATATATGTTACTTAATTCTCTTGGTTACCAGTGCGCCAGGTGTGACAGCGGGAGGGAAGATGTACGAGTATACTAGCACTTTAAATCGAAAACAGCAGCAGTAGCAACACCAGCTTATTGACAAAACAACAACAACACACACCACAGACGAGCACCAGCAAACAACGGAGCTAACAATCAGCCATCAGGAGAATACTAGAAGCAGTCACAAAGGCAAATCCCTCGCCGATTCCTGCACTGGACTGGACTGGACTGCGTTGACCTCAATTGCATGTATTTTATTCCTGAATATTGCGAGTCAAGTCTTATCTCGTGACTATAATGGAATATGTTTCTGAAGGACAATGAGTAGATAACTTTACTTGTTTTCTTTCGATAAGAGAAACAACAACAACAACAACAACATCAACATGAAGAAAAAAGAACAAGAACAAGAAGAACAAAAAGCAGCAGCAGCAGCAGAAGAAGAAGGAGGAGAAGGAGAAGCAAAGAAAAAAAAAGAGCAATAACAATAACATGAAGAACAAGAAAAGAACAAGAACAAGAAAAAAAATGAAAACAAAGAAAAATAATTGCAAACCACCACACCGTTTATCCACAAGATCCCTCCAAGACTTTCCTAACATTTCTTTACTCACAGCTCTCACCTTCCCAAACCCTGGCACACTCAAACAAAACACAGCCAGGCAACATTTCACCCTCTCTCCCTCCCTCCCTCCCTGCTTTCCATCCTCCCCCAGTGACGCCTAACCAACCCAGCCCAGTAAAGCCAACAGGAACAAGCTCATACATTTCAGCAAACTTGGCGGAGGTTGACGGCCTGGACAACCTTAAACTTCAACTTGTTTCTCCCATGCTGGATTGCACGCCCACTGCACGTCCACATCCATTAACGTACGCAGCGAGAGTTGTAATTAGCGCCTTCCTGCTTACATATGTGACAGGCGCTGACTAGACAGGATTCGTGAACGTGACTGTGCTATTCTGTGTTGTGTGGATGTGCAGTCGTGGTCAGAAAGTCTCCAGTAATCTTCTGCACTCGCTTCCACTGTGTTGTGTGTTTTCTCTTAACCTGAAGTCCTCTGATCTACTGAAGATATCGTTACAAAATATGACAAAAGCTGGATATTTAATAGATGGATTCTTTGCACTGGGAGAAAGCTTTGTATACAGAGATAGGAGAAGCAATATGCTACTCAACTTCTGACCGCTACTGTACTTTAAGTTAGGCATCAGTTGGTTAGTTTCTTGGGAACAACGCCACGGTGAGCGAGAAATACAGAATTCATTAAAAAAAAAAAAAAAAACATAGCAAAGAACCAGAGCAAAGCAACTATGTAGTTTGTGCGCACACACAGTGCGCGCGCACAGACACACACCCACACACACATACACACACAGTTACCACCATTATCACCACAGGCACTACAGTTAACCACCACCAGTGGCCACCATCGGTAAGGTGGAAGAGGAGGAGGAGGAAGAGAAATAAAAAAAAAATACAAACAAATACAAAGGAAGACCAAATAACTGATTAGGTCTTGACTAGGTTATCTGATAACAATTCTACACTAACTATTAGTGGAAAAGACAGGATAGTGCAGCAGAAAAACACAAGATGGTACAGCAGAAAAGGGAGGAGGAGGAGGAAGAGGAGAAGGAGGAAGAGGAAGAGGAAGGGGAAGAGGAAGAGGAAGGGGAAGAGGAAGAGGAAGAGGAGGAGGAGGAGGAGGAGAAAGAGGAAGAGGAGGAGGAGGAGGAGGAAACACTCAACTGATAGGTGGGTTGAATGTGTCGTCACTTTCAGCGCAGACATCCAGACAAGCATAACCGTAAAAAATATTCATGTCAGCATTACTGCCTCTCATCACTCCGGGTCCTCAGCGACATGTGAGAAAAGGCAACCACCACCACCACCACCACCACTCACTCTCACTCTCTCTCTCTCTCTCTCTCTCTCTCTCTCTCTCTCTCTCTCTCTCTCTCTCTCTCTCTCTCTCTCTCTCTCTACATATTCAGTATTAAAGCCTCGCCTCAGTCTTGTACTTAAGACTGCATGCATTAAGGAAGGTACCGTAACGTTCCCACTAACAGCACTCCTCCTCCTCCTCCTCCTCCTCCTCCTCCTCCTGGCTCATGACTCCAGACTCTTGCCCCAGTGTCAGCATCATTGCCACAGTTACGTACTGGGTCGTTCAGGGTGTAGAAAACTTTTAGGCCAATGAAGCTACTGAGGCGCGCGCACACACACACACACATACACACACACACACACACACACACACACACACACACACAAAACAATAGCCAGTACGTAGGTGTGTTCACGCTGCAAGCACGCTATTTATGTGTTTACTGGTTTCCAATGCGGTAAAACACGCTCTCTCATTTTATTCACCTTCCTTGTGCACTTAATATAATTATAACTTTACTTCGCTCAAAAATTTGCGTAACTAGCTTTATTTCGCTCAAAAAATTAACGTATCATTTAATCAGAAAAAAATATTGAGAAAAATTGTTGTTTCCCTTCATACTCTAGAGCTAAAAGTTCAAATTCTATATAAAAGCAAGTACAAAAATTACTAAACGTACTCCCAAAATTGTATAACCTCGTTACATTAACTCTGTGTGTGTGTGTGTGTGTGTGTGTGTGTGTGTGTGTAAATAGAGCAGAGGAAGTGAGCGTGGCGTCCAGGGGATGGTGTGTATGTGCTTTGAAGGGGTAGTGATGCGGTGTAGCGGTGTTGTGGTGTTGTGGTGTTTAAGTGTTGCGAGGGAGGGCATGAAGCAACGAAAGGGGAGGTGGAGAGAGGTGAAGCTGTGGGAATACTGTGTGCGGTCCAGTGGGCGGCAATGGTGTGTGTGTGTGTGTGTGTGTGTGTGTGTGTGTGTGTGTGTGTGTGTGTGTGTGTGTGTGTGTGTGTGTGTGTGTGTGTGTGTGTGTGTGTGTGTGTGTGTGTGTGTGTGTGTGTGTGTGTGTGTGTGTGTGTGTGTGTGTGTGTGAGTGGGTGGATGTAGCGTATAGAGCGCCATGTGTATTGCAATAGTATTTGTTACAGGAAAATAAAACTGTGGTCAACAAAAACTATCTATCAATCTATCTATCTATCCATCCATCTATTCATCTACCTCTCTTTCCACCAAACTATTTAAATCAAACAGGAAGGTACATAACATTTAGCACCTCATCTATCTGCCTATCAGCAATTACATAAACCCCTGTACTGCAAAGGCGTACTGTACTGTGCTATGGTGTGCTGCAGAGAGGCTGGAGGTGTGCGCTGTGACGTGGCAGCCTAGTGAAGGTAGGCGTGTATGTGGTGAGGCAGCCCCGATGGTTATATTGCTAGTTTACGATCTGCACTATTTTTGGCATTTGCTTCCGGGCCATTTATCAGTGTTGGGCGAGAGGGGAAGATGAGCGTGGGACCAGGAGGAGGAGGAAGAGGAGAGAGGTGAGGAGAGGCGCGTATGTTCACCCCGATATTGTGTTGCTTGTATCCTGTGTTTTGTTTTCACTTTTTTTTGTTGTGTTGTTTGCGTGACGGTGTTGTGGTGTGTTTTCGAGAGTGATGTTTGTACGTGAGGTGGTTTCCGTATCAGCGCTGCCGTGTCTCCATACCACCTTTGGGTCAGAGGGAAGTAGAAAGTGTGTGATTGATTCCTACAAGTATTTCACGGTTTATGACTGACCAGGAAACGTGGAGAAGAGACAGAGGGTAGGAAATATAAACGAGTTAGTGAGATGAATAACATGATAAAGATGATAAGGTTTAATGACAAATCTCATCTCTTAAACCTCCGCTACAACAGAAATAAAAGTAGCTTAAACTATTTACTGAGAGAGAGAGAGAGAGAGAGAGAGAGAGAGAGAGAGAGAGAGAGAGAGAGAGAGAGAGAGAGAGAGAGAGAGAGAGAGAGAGAAACTGGGCAGCCAAACAACAAAGGCAGCCGTTCTCTCCACAACCATGATGGAACACAAACAAGGAGGAGGAGGAGGAGGCAGGATCTCATACACCACGACCATCACCACCACCACAACCAGCTTAATTATTACCACAGAGAGAGAGAGAGAGAGAGAGAGAGAGAGAGAGAGAGAGAGAGAGAGAGAGAGAGAGAGAATTACATGACTAAACAGGGGAACAGACGACGGGCAGCCAGACTCTTTTCATCCAGATTTCATTAAATATTCAACGTACAAACACACACACACACACACACACACACACATACACACACACTTATTTCTACGAAACGACGATGAAAAGCTGAATGTTGCTAGGGTTCGTTTAGAAAGTTTCCTTGTTAGCTTACGTAAGAGAGAGAGAGAGAGAGAGAGAGAGAGAGAGAGAGAGAGAGAGAGAGAGAGAGAGAGACAGACGGTGGTGGGTGTCCAGGCTCTTCCATATCCTCCCTCAAGGTCAACACGCCACTAGACGGACCAAGGACGCGGCAACTCAAGCACCACAATGCCGAGCTCACAATACGTATTTCTCCAGCCTCTTCAATGCACAGTCCTGGTCAACAGTCGAGACACACACACCGAACCCACTTTCACTGTAGTTCGATCAAGTAACATCCTTTCATTTTCTTTGTATTTAGAGCTTTACTTCAAACATAAGTCCTCTGATCTGTTGAAGGAGTTCTTAGGTTTTATAAGGAGACTGCAAGTGGATGCGATGAGTTAAGCTTAATGGAAAATATAAAACACATTGGAGAAGAGAGAAGGTTGAGAGAGAAAAAAATAAACACAAAACACAGTGGATACAAGATTACTTGACTTCCGACCACGGGAACACAAGAACGCAAGGTAGCGCCTCTCTACCAGGTAATCATAACTCAATTCACTGTCACATTCATCTCTTCGCACCGTCCTACAAATGACAGCTCTGTATTTCGGTCTTTTTTCTGTATCCTGCCGCCAAGAGCAGTTCCTTAGCCAGGGAGACAATGCATACCCTGCTGGAGCACCAATTTAGCTGAGCGATGCGCCGCTAGTTGCTGACGGAGCGCCCGATCTTGTTTCCCTCCAGTGAGTCCTAAAGGAAGGAGTGAGCGAGCCTCCGTCTTTTGGCCGGTGGGTCTTCCGGTTGGAGACTGACGAGCACGCAACATTTTTTCATCCCATTTTTTTTCTACTCGTCTTTATTTTTTAGTTATTTTCGGTTGTGGCGGAAACAAGAAACAAAAAATTTAGAGATGCCTATATTATAAAACCGGTTACCTCTACGTCTTCCTGTATGACACGTTCTATCTATCATACAGTCATTTTTCTCCACAGTTTCCTGGCTGCCAAGTCGTTTCATTTCTGCCTTCACTACGTAGATGTACAGAACAGCGTAGTACAATGGAAATGCTCGCGTCCCGTCCGTCTGCTCGCCTTCTATCCTCCTGACCAATTAGGGTTTCGCTCTTGACAGTTATTCGGTGAAGGCACTAGCGTTCTCTCGTCACGCGGTCTTTACTGCACACTAAAAGAATCTGATAGAATAAGGTTACGCGTCCAAAACCAGGTATGTAGCAAAGTTCATATCTGACTGTACATTTAAAGTAACGTGGTATGAGATACATGTATAATCCAGTCAACAACAAATGAATGAATTAATGAATAAATAAATGGATAAATAGATAAATGTACTAGAAAATTAAATACAAATATAGAGCTCGACCTGTTAAATCTTACGAGAAGATTCACTTTAAAACTGATATGAAAAGTAAAGATCGTGGCTTCCCATCACATCCTCAAATTATTTTCTTCTTTTTCTCCTCCTTTTTGTCTCCTTCTTCTCCTTTGTCTTCTTAATCTTCTACCTTCTCCGCCTCCTCTTATTCCATCTCTCGCCCTTCAATGGGAACCTCAGCAAGCACCTTCCCCTGGGCTAGAACCATGGCAGTGGGAGGAACACAGAGGTCGAGGAGCCGACAACCTCCACCGTTCCTCCCTCCTTCCCCAAATGCACATGAACGTTAATATTCACAGACAGGGCTTCACCGTCACTGGCTCCCTGGCTCCCTGGTTCCTTCCCTCAGGCGTCCTCGTCCTGTCTTTGAGTTAGGGTATGAGGAACAAAGCCACGCTCTTTACGCCCTTCTGCCCAGTGTCTATCTGAACAAGTACGGGAGAGGATTTAACCCTTTGACCGTTATTTACTACATCTTTCCCTAATGACTAATCACTGAGACATTTTCACTTTTTCTACAGCCACCTCTAATCTTTAAACTGGGTAGAAATTGCGAAGTCTATTCTATATAATCCCCCTTCTTTCTTGTAGATACTTATAAAGATTTCAAGAATCACTTCTGGTGCCGTTAATTTTGTATCGCAGTGAAAGGGTTAAATTACCCAGTCATGCCATACATACTCGTAGGTTCCTTTGCCGCTGTTTTTACTTCCTATATTCGTCAGTCTTTACAATTGCTTAATACTTCCTTTAGCATCCTCTTAACATCCTTCACCCATCGAGAAAGTCACAAGTACTCCTATCTCCACAAATACCAACATGTCCTCTGGAACCCTCTAAACAACCTCCATCCAATTAGAAGGTTTGCAACACCTCCATCCTAACCTATCCCCGTACAGCAATATACAATTTAATTCTTACCTCTCATCGTGCTGCCTGAAGATTTTATTTATTTATTTATTTATTTATTTATTTATTTATTTATCATTTTTATTTTTTTTGTTGTGTGTGCGTGTATGTATGAGTTCTGGCCAAGCACAAGAAAAACAGGATAAAATAAAGCTCGCTGGAGTGCCCGTCCCTTAGCGAAATAGTCCAAAATTTGCTTGGTGAAGTGTCGTGTTTTGATCACCTCACTTACGCTATAACGCCTGAGCACTTCCTGGTACCCATAGACAAATCATCATAGCCACCCCCCTGACGCCTCCTAAGCACACGAACACCCTCAAAAAAAGTGTTTACCATCACACTTCAAATAAATAAAAAAAAAAAAAAACGCATCTCTTATAACGGTACGGGAGGAAATTTAGGAAGGGAAAAATCAGACTTGTAAATAGAAACCCATGTTCGGTGACTGCAACGACCAATTTCCTGAAGTGTTACTGCAGCATACTCGTGCCTGATGAGCCAGACGGAGTGTTCGGTGCACTACAACACTATCCACCCATCCCCCCTAGTCTTTCCTCTTCCTCCTAATGACCAGCCCGTACCCTGCCCTTCACTCCTGAACACGTCACGAACTTCTGCTCCACATGAAGTACCAAGGGCCACTACACAACATCCCAGATCAGGTATCAGGAAAAAAATTATACCTTAAGCAGTATACTCACTAACTACTACTATTACTACTACTACTACTAGACTACACTAGAAACAGGATGAATATGAAAACCCGCCATAAAACATTTCCCTCCTCCTACACAAAACACATGTAAGAGGAAAAGACACTCTCCCCACCAACCTCATAAGATCGTACGCCTAAATGATAAAATAGTAATGAATAAAGAAATAAAGAAAAATAAATTAATGGAAACTCACTCCCTGCCCCTCAAGTCATCCCTTCCCTCCCAGTACAAGCGTGGCGCGATCCAGGTAGATAGAGATGAGAAGGCCGCCGTCATAGAGTGAGGAACAAGACGAACCAATCACCACTCTCCTGACGCTGAAGTGCAATGGATGATGATGATGATGATGATGATGATGATGATGATGATGATGATGATGATGGTGATGATGAAGAGGAGGTGAAGGTGGAGGAAATTAACGGAGCCCAAAAAACAATGGACAGAAGTAATTATGTACACTGAGGTTGAACTAGGGAGGAGAAGAAGGAGGGGGATAAACACATTACCCTAATGGAGGTTGATATCTTCAGCACGCCTCGCCACCTTCATGCCTCATCTCATCTCCCACCACCACCACCACCACCACCACCACCATCCACCACATAAATTACTAGATCATTCTTCCTTCCTTCCACTCTCACCTACCTTCCTCCATCTCTCTTCCACACACCTGCACCTCCCTCTCTTCCCCCTCCCTCCTTCGCCTGTACCCTTCCTTCCCTCTCCCCTTCCTCCTCTCTCTCTATCTCTCTTCTCTCTTCCTCACCAACGCCATCACCATTCACACCGCACCAGCTGAGACTCACAACACAATTTTTATCCTGTCAAGATTCTGGAGTCTAGGGAACCCTTCTACTCCTCTCTCTCTCTCTCTCTCTCTCTCTCTCTCTCTCTCTCTCTCTCTCTCTCTCTCTCTCTCTCTCTCTCTGACTTCCCCCTCCATTCCTTCCTCTTTTTTCTAATCACTTCCTGTTCACTTTTCGATTATTTTCCCTTTAATCTTTTTCACCATCCTTCCTTCCTTCCTACTCTTTATTCGACTGTTCCCTTTCGTCCTTATTTTCACCTTAATCTCTGTCTTCCTCTCTCGTTTTATTTTTTTTCTTGTTTTAATTTTCCTTTTCTTCTCCCTTTCACTTTTTTTCTAATTTCTATTTTACCTCCCTTCCTTCCCTCCTTTCTCCCTTTTCCTCTTTTCACTTCTTTTCTTTCACCCTCTCAATGTTTTTCCGTCACGTCCCATTTAACTCCCTTACTTCCTTCCCTTTATCTCTTGTTTCTCTTTTCACTTCCCTTTCCTTCACCTTCTCCCTCTTTCTCCCTAATCCATTCTTTCCTTTATTTTTTCACCCCATTTCCAACCCATTTATCTTTTCCCCCTTCCCCTCACTTTCCTTTCCCTCCTTCCCTTACGTTCCTCTCTCCCTCTCCCTCCAAGCTTGTGTTTTTTTTCACTCCCTTCCCCTCCCTCCCTTCAATCTAAGCCATTATTTTATTTTTCGACATATTTCCAACCCATTTCTCTCCCCTTTCCTTTGCCCTCCCCGGAATGGCGCAGTGCCCATCATCACCCCCTACCATTGGTCACCCTTTGGTCAGCCCTGCTCGGCCCTCGTGGGTTTTATCACAAGGGTGGAGGAGATAATGATGTGTGTACTGCCTTTTACGGCTCTTCCCCACCGTCCTTGGAGTCACGAACGCGTATGGGTGAGGTATATAGTAGTGGCGGTGGTGGTCGGGCGCTCTCTCTCTCTCTCTCAGCAGTAGCTATACTTGTCCATCCCTCATGATTAACAAGTTACACATCCATAAAGGAGTTTAGATTTAATAGATTTAACAGACTGCGGCTTGTAAACATGTATTAAACTGATTATCCTTCCCATGTAAGCCACCTAATAAAACATCAAATATCAAAACATCTCTTTCTCTTCTACTCTTATTTTCTTTCTTTCCCTTCATATCTCCCTTCCTCATCTTTCATATCCATACAGCACCTTCCCATTTTTCTCCTTTCCTTTCTCTCCCTCCTTCCCTCGCAAGCCCCCTTCCTATCCCCAATCACCCTCTCTCTCACTCTTATTCCTTCCTTTCCTCCATCTCTCCACTCCTTCGTATCCCAACAGTACCACCTTCTGTTTTCCTTCTTCTCCCTCCCACGCTCCCAAGCCCCCACCCTGCAATCTAACGGCACCAGGTGAACGACGAGTCAAGGTGTTAATTGGACAGGAATTGGCGGGGCGAGCGATGTGACGGGGACTGAAAATGAGCTTAATGTGACGGAGCCCAAGGGTGTTTGCCTCGACCTCTGCGGCCTTTGTGTGAGAAGGGGTGGGACGGGTGGATGGAGGGAGGGAGGGATGGGGTGCTGGAAGGCAAGGAAAGAGGAGGGATGGAAGGAAAGGCATAATGTAGAAGAGAGAATGAAGAACAATAGGAAGGAAGAGAGGAAGCCAAAAGGGAGAGAAGGAGAGGAACGAAGGAAGGGAAGGAGCGAACGTTGATAGGAAATAAGGAATAAGGAATAATAAGGTAAGGAATAACGTAGAAATGATAGAAGGTAAGAACATAACGAATCTGAATAAAGAGAGAGAGAGAAGAGGAATGGAGAGAAATCAGGAAGGGAGAGAGACGAGGAAGGCAAGTAGGATGTAATGGAGGAAAATGAATGTTAAGACAGGGAAGGAATACGAGAAAAAAGGAAGGGACAGCAAAAAAATAAATAAATAATGAAAGAGGGAGAGCGAGAATAAGGAAGGAGAGAATAAAGATGGAAGAGAGCATGAAATAACGCAAGATAAGCAGGAAAGAAGGGAGGGAAAACAAAGATAAATTAAAGAAGTAGAAGAAATACCCAAGAAAAAAAAAGAGAACATGAAGAGAAAGGGAAGAAGAACAAGAGGAACTGAGTTTATGTTACGAGAGAGAGAGAGAAAGAGAGAAAAGATAAGAGGAGAGATGGAAGGAGGAAAACAATGGAGAAAAAGGTAGGAAGGAGGTATGGAAGGAGCAAGGAGAGAGAAAATGACCTAATGAATGAATGAGAGAGAGAGAGAGAGAGAGAGAGAGAGAGAGAGAGAGAGAGAGAGAGAGAGAGAGAGAGAGAGAGAGAGAGAGAGAGAGAGAGAGAGAGAGAGACCACAAATCAATGAAGGGCGAGGAAAAGCGTGTAATGAGGGAGAAATTAAAAGCCTTCTATATTTAACAGGCTACAGAGAGGGAGCTTGACTCTGACTGGGAAGAAGGGATGGAGGAAGAGGGGTAAGTGGGAGAAGGGAGAAGAGTGGGGAAAAAGGGAGAGAGGGAAGAGAGAAGAGGAAAAGGGAGGGATACGATGGGAGGAGAGAAGGTAAAGGGAGAAAGGGGGAGAAAGGAGGATACAGTATGAGAGTAGGAGGGAAGAGAAAGGAAGAGAGGAAAATGGGAAGAGGAGGAGGATATGTTAGGATAGAGAAGGAAGAGAAACAAAAAAAATAAAGAGAAGGATGAAAGAGAAACAGAAAACAATGGGAAGGATAAAAAAAAAGGGAGAGGAATAAGAGTACAATAGAAAGGAGATGATGAAAATGAAGACGACAAAAACAAGTGAGACAAATAGAAAAGAAAGAAGAGAGAAAATTAAATGAACGTGTGACGAAAGGAGACAACAGAGAATGAAAAGTAAATAGAAAGAAAAAGATGATAAAATTAGAATAGATAGGAGATGGTGCAAAATTAATAGGTAAGAAGAAGGAAAGTGAAACAAGAAAGAAAAGGAG
>NC_087177.1:8427500-8437500 GCF_035594125.1 Scylla paramamosain
CCCCAGCACACACACACACACACACAGTCGGGGTCATTGACTCTCCTGTAATTACCTGCGCAGGAAGCAAAGGGTTCCATCATGCAATCACACACGATCACCGGGATGTACGTACAGGGAGTTGCCAATTACTGGGATGAGCCTCTGGTGGTGGTGGTGTTAGTGGTGGTGGTGGTGGTGATGATGAATTTTACTGTTATCATCACCATTAACATCATTGCTACCACTGCCATCACCACCAACAACACCAATTCTGTCATCATCACCATCAACACCACCATCAAAACCATAGTTATTACCACTGTCATATTACTCCCATCACCACCACACCATCAACACCATTTCCATTACCCTATCATCAAAATAAAGACTCCTGCTACCACCACTACCATCATCGTCACCAACACCATTACTTCCATCACCACCACTATCACCACCACCATCACCACCACCATCATCATCAGAATTCTCATGACAATAACACAATAACAACAGTACCAATATATTACTAATTACTAAACTATTACCATTTTCATCCACCAATTGTCATGGTCATTAACATCTGCATTATTAATTACGTAACATTATCATTATTAACAACAATATTAACTAATAAAAACATTATATACTTTTTTTGTTTGTTTTTGTCACCACCACTGCCACTACTCCTCCTCCTCCTCCTCCTTCTCCTCCTCTTCCTCCTCCTCCTACTACTACTACTGCTACTACTACTACTACTACTACCACCATCACAACTCAATAATTATTAATAAATCTTATATATGTACCAATATAATATTCCCAGTAAATTAACTAGACCAAAAACGGATAACTCATTCAGAATTCGTCCCATAATAGCAAAATATCTCCTTTATGTTCATAATTACCAAGGAATCTATCAAAAAAAAATCCGCCCATATTTCTGCAAATTTATATATAGATATTTAAATGTTTGACAGAGGGCAGCCATCCCCCGCCACCTCTCTCTCTCTCTCTCTCTCTCTCTCTCTCTCTGGGCCTGACAGTCAAATCTGAAACCCTTCACCTCCCAGTTTTTCTTGCCGTGCCCCCAAGACTTCACAAGCTGAGTCTCGGTCACCGCCACAGCCACCTCCCTCAGGCTACAAACATTTGCCCCATTAACCAGCCCCTCTTACTCCTCTCCTCCTTCTTCTCTTCCTTCTTTTTCTCATCTGCTCTTCACCAGTGCTTTTCTTTTCTCCTCTTCATAGTACCCCTTCCTCCTTCTTTTTCTTCTTCCTCCTCTTCCTTCTCTCCTCCCTTCACCTTATTACGTAAACATTTTATTATATCTACTGACTCTCTCTCTCTCTCTCTCTCTCTCTCTCTCTCTCTCTCTCTCTCTCTCTCTCTCTCTCTCTCTCTCTCTCTCTCTCTCTCTCTCTCTCATCCTCCTCCTCATCCATTTTTTGTCCTCTTACTCCTTTCCTTATTCAGCATCAGCTTTACCTCTCACCCACACAAAAACCAAGCTTTCTTTAAGTCTCTCGTTCTCTTTCTCTTTTCCACCTCACTCATTCTCCATATGTCCACTTCTATCCTAGTCTTGCTCCTCTTTATTCAGTCCCAACCTTCTCTCACACCCTCACAAAAATGTCCTTCCTTCATCTTCCTTTTGTCCTCCCGCTAAGCCACCTCCTACAGCTTCTTCATCTTCTTCCCCTTCTGTCCCTTCTACATCCGCCTCCCCTACATCGATTCCCTTCCCTGGGGCTCTGATGACTAGACTCCGAGGCTCTTAGATGCAAATACTGAACTTGTGAAGGGGAAATCGTTGAGTTATTGCTACTGTCAGCCTCTCCACGAACCTCTGATTATCTTTCAGTGGCTCCGAGTGAGTCCTGAGAAAGATTTTGTGTTTGGTTCGGTCCTCTTGTGCTGCTATCAACTGCCTCTCTGCCCTGCGACCTTCTCCTTAGTTTGATTTGAGCGAGGATGAGAGAGAGAGAGAGAGAGAGAGAGAGAGAGAGAGAGAGAGAGAGAGAGAGAGAGAGAGAGAGAGAGAGAGAGAGAGAGAGAGAGAGAGAGAGAGAGAGAGAGAGAGAGAGAGAGAGAGAGAGAGAGAGAGAGAGAGAGAATAGTAGTAATAGTAGTTACTCGCATAGATATAGTACTCATATTCTCTCTAATAATGTACTAACACCAACAATCTTTCTTTGCAGGTTTCTCTTAATTACCAGCAAGTGTCGTGCAGGGTGAGACATAAACTGAACCCTTAATGATATTTTCTCCCCTAGCAAGATTGAAATAGTATTTTTTGTAGAAATTATAAAGACTTCACTTATTCACACACACACACACACACACACACACAGTTTTTCACCTCCCTCACACCTGGGCAGGTAAGCGCCGTGACAGGCCATTCAGACTCAATCCCGCTGAGCCTCTCCCGTCACTCTGCTCCACCTTTGCTCTCTCGGGGTTTCCAGTGTCGCGATCACTAGTTCAATATACGTAAATTTTTGTTGTCGTTTTAGTTTCATGTGGAACACACGGCTACATTTTTATGTATGTATGTATTTTTATGCAAATACTCAAGAACTTCCATCCATTAAATATGACCTCATTGTGACAAGAGCCATCATTAGACGCAAAATTTATGTATCATCGATTAAAGCAAGTAACAGCCCGTCGACTCATGAAAAGTGTTCAGTTATAGCGCGTTGCAGTTGGCAGTAGTCAGGTGAGGCGCCGCTAGAGGGTCCTGGTGGGTATTGTGTGCTGTGTGGAGACGCCCGCTCATTGCTATCAAGGTGCCTTACTGGTCACGAGAGATTAACATTGGGAAAGATGAGTAATGCTCCGGCCTGAGAAATTAACAGTAAGCTAGATTAATGTTGTTCTGCTCTTTACAAATTGACATTAAGTAGAATTAGTGATGCTTGTGGCTTTTATGAGATTAGCAGTAACTTATATTAGTGATATTTCAAATTCTAAATACTGGTACTCTTCCCTTCACACATAGAATAAATCAGTTTATATTTTTAAAAATCCCACAAATAAGTACAAGAGCAAATGTTCACTTTAATGCTGCCTAAATTTACTCTTTCGCTGTTGTTTTAGTTCATAATGAAGATATGGTCATGTTTTAGCCACCAACATTTGATGTACCAGTGTTTTTTTTCTTTTTTTTTCTTTTGGTATTTAAATTCTATACAAAAATTACATATACAATTACATGAAAAAAAAAAACTTCTCACATTTCATAACTTTTGCCCTTAGACTTCCTCTCTCTAAAATCTCACGTCCAGCATATCAAATTAAGAAAAATAAACAACCCATTAAATCATTCAGACAAGCAGCAAACCACGTGTACTGTACTCATAAAAAACAAATCCCATTAAGCAACTTAAAACAAGAGGCAACATATCCCCCACCCTTTAACCATTCACACAAGAGGAAAACAAATTACGTGCACTGTACCCGTAAAAAAAAAAAAAAAAAAAAATCAATTAAACGATTCGGGCAAGAGACAGCATATCTCTCCATTGTACTCGTATCTCTCACTTTCCCTCTCCAAGCTTTTTATAATCAACTTGTTTCTTAATCTCATAGTCATCCTCCAATCCGGCGCCTGATTATCCACAAGGCTGCCAATTCATGTTCGGCTCTTAATTGCTTGCACCACATTAGCTGCTCCTCTCTCTCTCACTTTCCCTCTCTCTCTCTCTCTCCTGGGCAAATAATGGGCCGGGAATGTACGAGCCTCTGCGGGTATTCTCTCTGGTCATTATCAGTTATTACTCCGGTGCCATTATGAGATAGGCCGTTAATTAAGTGTGTGTGTGTGTGTGTGTGTGTGTGTGTGTGTGTGTGTGTGTGTGTGTGTGTGTGTGTGTGTGTGTGTGTGTGTGTGTGTGTGTGTGTGTGTTACCTTTATTAATGAGGGATCTGGTTTGCCGCCGCCACACTCACCTGAAATGAGATTATTATTGTTATTGTTATTATTATAATCATTATTATTATTATTATTATTATTATTATTATTATTATTACCACCATCATTATCATTATCACTGCTATTATTATCATTATTAAGAACATCATCAGTAGTAGTAGTAGTAGCAGTAGTAGTAGTAGTAGTAGTAGTAAACGAAAAACATATTTTCCTGTTTCCTCTCTTTCTTCCTTTCTCCTCTTCCTTCTTCCTTTTTTTCATCCTCACTCCCCTATCTATACCCATCCTGTCCTGCCATCCTACAACCTAATCTCTTTTATCCTACTACACCTTTCCTTATCTTCCCCTCTTCGTCCAGCCTCCCTCTCCCCTTCAAACCTTCCCTCCTCTCCCCTTCCCACACCCTCCCCTCCACCTTCCCACTTGCTGTAATGTCCCCGTAAAACCCCGTGAATCCCTAACCCAACCTACGACACCATTAACGCAAGGCAGGGATGAGGGCACGGGAAAACCACCACCACCACCACCACCACCACCACCATCACTACAATCACGAGTGTTTCTTTTTTTTTTTTTTCAGTCTATTTTTTCAGGCTTCATTTACGTAGCTCACAGTAGCAATTACAGCAGATTGTAGTTGTAGTGGTGTTGATAGTAGTAGTAGTAGTAGTAGTAGTAATAGTAGTAGCAGCAGCAGCAGCAGCAGGAGCAGCAGCAGCAGCAGTAGTAGCAGTAGCAGTAGCAGTGGTAGTAGTAGTTACTGGTGTACATATAAGAAATATATTACTTCACATTCTGTGCTTAATGAGGTGGATCCAAGCACAACTATACAACCGTCCTCAAGACAGCTGTCCCGCCAACCAACACACGTCTGTCTGCTCATCTCACTCCTCTGAATCATAAGCGTCCACGATCAAGCTTGTACCTGATGGAGGCATCACAGGCTGCACTCCCCGCCGCAACACAGCCTCACCTGCAACACAGCGACACACCGGCTGCCAATGTTCATGAAGTGGAAAACCGAGATTAAGTGTGTTACGTCTGACAGAAGCATGCCTTTCCGTGTGGCCACAGCCTCTCCTGGCGGCGCGTGGCGGGGCAGTGAGATGAGATACCATTCCATGGGGCTCTCTTCTGTCACGGCCGGTGACATACGATGCACAACCTACACGCACACTTTTTCTTTTTTTCTTTTTTTTTTCTTACAGTCCGCTTTGTTACAGCGGCACTGCGTTCTGGTAATTTTTCCTAATATAAACTTATATCAAAGAGACGGAGCGTCACGGCGCAGTGTCGTCAATCGTTACCTCAACTTTTATTCTTCCTCTCCTGTCACAGCAGAGACCTTCGCCACCACGGGCTTCAGGAAGACGTGGAAGCAAAGACCTTTCCAGTGTTGGACACCCTTCATTCAGATTTTGCTGTTCGCTGGTCAAAAAACCAGGACATTATATTGATAGCGTATGATAGTCACACAACTGGAAGAGCGGTGCGAGAGTGGAGACAGCGCCAGGCAGAGGCACAGGCTGGCAGGACTGCCTCGCTTTGATAAAATGCGATGTCGTACTCACGCCGGAGATGGAGCCAGCCCACTTCCGGTAAGTACATTTCCTGGTACCCAACACGACAGTGAGTGGCGGGGCGGCGAAGCAATTCCCTCTCTGGAGTACAAAGCCGCCGCCTTCGCAGCAACGCTGGTTCTTGGAAGACAAGCGGCGGTGACCGTGTTGGGCAGCAAAGGCGAGTGCCTCTCTGGCCGTGGGATGGTAAGTATTGCCGGTGGATAGACGGATGAGGAGCTGCCAAGGATTCCTGACATTCTTAACAACAAAAATAGCGTGCACGGGGTATGAATAGGAAGGGACAATAACATGGAAATGTAATGTGAAGAGGAGGGCGGAAGCAACGCAAGGTAAATAAAATATGAGGAGGAGGAGGAGGAGGAGGAGGAGAAAGAGGAGAAAGAGGAGGAGGAAAAGAGGAGAAAGAGGAGGAGGAGGAGGAGGAGAAAGAGGAGGAGAAGGAACAACAGGCCCAAAAGGCAGAAAATAAATGAAAGCGGTTAAGAGTGAGTTCTTTCTTAAGCTTGAGAATCTAAATAGACTTTGTGAACACCTGTTTATCTTGTTACAAAGGAGCTGTCGGCACTCCCTCACCTCCCCCTCCTCCTCACCCTCCCAACAGCCTCCACGCATTCAATTCTAAACATTCCCTTTCTTCCTCCTCAGCACTCCTCTTGTCTCTGGCTCTCATACACTTTATCTCCCCCTTACCCCTCCTTCCTCCCTTCACCTTCCTTCTTTCCACTTATCCTTTCTAAATGCCAACTTCTCCCTTCGTTGTTTATTCTCCTCTTGGTTCCTCTCCTTTGCATTTCTTTCTTCGACTCGCTTCCTCTTACTCCTCCACTTATCTCTCCTCTCCAGTTCCTCCTACGTTAGCCGGAATGCGTAAACACTCCCTCGTGGTACATATTGGCCTTTGGAGTTTGAGTAAAGAATGTGATTACGTCTCCTGAACTCAAAAGACTGGCGCTTATTGTGCTTCTGGCGGGGAGGATATTAATAACAAGGACGCGAGTGAGAGGTGAACAAACTAATGGCCTTAATAACACGGTGTATTGTATAAAAAGCTATGATAATAATTTTATGGAGGTGTATGTATGTGGAAGTACTAGTTATGGAGAGACTTTGTTCCAAACCAAACTGTCAAAGCTGTGCAGTTCATCCCCTGAAAGTTGGGGCAGGAATGCTTTCACTTCGTCGGAAACCAAGAGGCTAAGAGAGTAGTGCGAATGAAAGTGAATGTAAAAGCGGTGTGTCTTGTCTTGGATGGCCCCTTTTTTTGAGACAGCTTTGGTGTATGTTTGTATGTATGTATGTATGCATTAGACGTGACCTACAGAAATTAACTACATGGAGAGAAGGGCACGGACTAAAAGAGGGGAAGATATCAAGGTTTTGTGGGATTAGTCATGATGCAGTACATAGGAAGAGGGAGAGGGCGGGTACAGAGCAGCGATACATGGGACGAGAAAGGACCGTGGAAATGGGAGAAGAATGTGAACTGGAAACGTCAAGAGGAAACTTATGGAAAGAAGACTGGACGAAGAGATGGGGCAAAGAACCGATGCTAGCTAGGAATGTCTAGAAGGCGTGGAATAGAAATGAGAAGACGGAATGCCGTGTAGACAAGAGGACGTGGTCTGGAAATACCCACAAGACACGTAATGGAAATGGGAAGAGGAAGGGGAGTGCAGATGGGAAGAGGACGGGGAGCGGAAATGACCCGAGGAAGTGGAATGGTAACAGCAGGAGGAAGTGGGCGCGGAAAAGCAAGAGCAAGGGGATGGGAAAGAGGAGGATCGAGGGTACGCAGAAGACAGTCAGGACAAAGAAGAGGATCTGTCAGTGGATGCTGAGAAGAATGAACAAACTGAGAGAAACATTAATTTCATGAACCTAACGTGTGAGTGGTTATTGTGTTCACCTCATATATTGGCAAAAAAAAAAAAAAAAAGTAAACGATGATTTCTTATTACTATCTTTCTTAACTCTACTCAAACTTCCCTCGGTACATCTCTCATCACCTTCACTATTTACAGTGTACACCTCGTCCTCCGGTCACTGTCATCACCCGGGGTTGCATGGCGCATGTCTCACTTCTATACTCTGCATCATTAAGCTCACGTGCATACAGAGCTGGAGTTCATGAAGTCAGTTATAACGTGATGACGCTCTACCATCAAAACTGCAGGTATGAAGGCAAAGTTCGATGGTAAATTTTGCATATTCCAATAAGAACTTTTCTCCTAAAAACTTTCCACTGAAAAATGTCAATGGGATCAAATCTAGTTTAACTTATCTGGGAACGGATGTCAGTTTTGCACCTAAATTTCGTGTGATCATACAGTTTTATAGCTGCCCATTAAACACACACACACACACACACACACACACACACACACACACACACACACACACACACACACACACACACACACAATAACTTCTGAGTAGTACATTGAATGGGTTTCTACCAGTGCCTTCCTGGTGAGGCGTGGCAGACAGCGTGCACTTCCGCAATTCACACTCCCAGACATTCAGCTCAAAATGTATCCATAGTTTGCTTCTGCTACTGGCGGAGTAAATACCGAGGTAATGAGCCAACACGTCGTTATTTTTGCTTGATTTCTATGTTGACAGTTTTTAGCGTAACGATAAATCTTGTCTAATTTTTCAGTATTTGCATTAATGACGAAATCAAATGGCCTTCATTGCGATAAAAGGAGAGAAATTAATGTTCGTGATAATGGCAAAAATACGTTACGCAGTAAAAGGTAAGGCATCAAGATACACAGACTAGTTAAGTAACAATGCAAGGCTAAACAGATAATCAAACAAGTAAAACAAAGAACAAAAACCTGAAAAAAAATATTAAAATGAAAAATAATAAAAAGTTGTTAAGCTGGAAAAATTAACACAAGATATAAGGCTTAATTAAATAACAATAAATGGAGAGAAAGTAAATAAATAAGTAAGACGAAGTACAACAACAACAAAAAAGTCGACAATTGCTAACGTAAAAGACAAAAATATAAACTAAATGATAATAAATGACAAGACAGGGAGATAAATACACAAAATCAAGCACAAGACCCTAAAATAGATAAAAAAAAAAAAATAAATAAATAAATGAAAAAAACACAATATAAGTGGGCAGAATTTATGGTTTCAGTGCAGCAGGAGTGAGTGAACGGTGAACACAGGTCGCGGTCCACGTCAGCGAGTTTCCTGCGACACTTCACACTTCATTACCCGCGGCACTACGGAGGGTTTGCTTGCCATCAGCACCCTGCTAATTAGTCCCCTTGTTAGTGCCGCGCGTCATAAACAACCCGTGACGCCATTCCGCTGTTGTTGCAGTAAGCGGTAGTAGCGGAGGAGGAGGAGGAGGAGGAGGAGGAGGAGGAGGAGGAGGAGGAGGAAGAAAAGAAGAGAACAATAAGAGGCGAAAAAAGAGAACTAGATGAACGAAAAGCACGAAAACAAGACCAAGATACCACAAGACCAAGATAGCACACGATAAAGAAAAAAATATAAGAAAAATAAGGGGAATGAGGGATGCCAAGAGTAGTTGGAGCAGCAGCAGGTTCCAGCAGAAGCAAAACAAAAACAAAGGAATTAACAGCAACAACAGGAATGACAGCAAAGGCTAAACCAACAGCGTAAGTAGTGACAAGGCTAAAGCAGCAGCTATATCAGCAACATCATCAACAGAAATAGCTTTAGCACCAGGAACAGCACCAGCAGCAGTAGTAGCAGCCGTCTGGAACTCCCTTCCTGCCTCTGAGTTTCCTATGACTTGAACTCTTTCAAGAGGGAGGTTTCAAGACACTTATTCTGTAATTTTTGACAATAGCTTTTGCCTCTATTCGGGGACCGGCACCTCAGTGGGCCTTTTTTTCATATTACAGTTTTGTTGACCTTGGCCGGTGCCCCTCCTACATAAAAGAAAAAAAATCATAATCAACAGCGGCAGTAATAAACGTCTACCCGCTGCGGCAATGTCACGGTGAATGACGCCCGACTACGTAATGGGAGAGTAAGGCTTTAAATTCCCCGCCATTACACGCTCATCACCAGACGGTCTGTATGTCAGGGAGTCAAGGTTCATTGGCGTGAGTGACTCCCAGCTCATCAGCCTGAGCTGCACGGACACTTCATTCACTCCATTCTGCTAATTTTGGTATAATAATAAAGTGTACTAAATATGGCGCTTCTCTCTTTCTCTCTCTCTCTCTCTCTCTCTCTCTCTCTCTCTCTCTCTCTCTCTCTCTCTCTCTCTCTCTCTCTCTCTCTCTCTCTCTTCATAAGGACTATTTTGCTAAGGCCACAGATAAGGTAAATCAGGTTCTCATGACATTTTTCTTCTGTTCATAGTACAAAATCCTAAACTATCTCTACAATTATAGAAACACTCTTGAAAATCCTAATAACATCTATTACAGTCTGTTAAAAGTAGTCACGATAAAGCGGTGAAAGGTTTAGTCCACTCTGAAGGAAAGATACATTTTTTTTT
>NC_087177.1:8442500-8457500 GCF_035594125.1 Scylla paramamosain
ATAATAATAATAATAATAATAACAAACACTACCACCACCACCACCAACACTACGATCATCAGCACCCCTTTAATTACTGGTGGTGTACCGCCCGTCACGAGAGATGACGCACAACACAACACAAACACGCCCGCCGCCACACATTAGTGCCCACCACTCATGACGTCACGCGTAAACACGAGCGAAAAGCCGCGGCCAATGAAAACACTCACCACTTCACGCCAAGGCCAGCTCTCTCTCTCCTCCTCCTCCTGGTTTTTCTCCTCTTTCTTGTTCTATTTTTTCTATCTGCTGCTTTTGTGACATTTTACATCTTTTACTTTATTTTTTTTCTTTTTTCTTATTGGTGTTTTCCTTTATTAACCAATTTTCTCTTTTCTTCTCCTTTTCTTCCTTTTCTACTTTTCTTCTTGATGCTTTATAATCCTCCTCCTCCTCCTCCTCCACCTCTTCCACATCGATTTATTCCAATTCGTCTTTTCCTTTATTCATTTAGTCATTTTAAGGTACAGTACATCTTGCACCTTTCCTTTCCTTCTTCTTCTTAGTCTCATTGTTTTTACTCCTCCTCCTCCTGTTCTTTCCCCACCTCCTCTTCTTTACTTCCTCCTCTTCCTTCTTCTCCTCCTAGTGGTTACTGTACCGTTCCCCCTCTCTCGTTGATTAAAAGTAAATAAAAGTACACAAAAAAATAACAAAACGAAGCCAGAAACTTTCCCTGTGTAGCAACTCATCCAATTATTCTTGTATGTTTGTATACTTTTTTTTTCTGGACGTAGGTTTAAGACACGTACGCACACGAAAAAATTACTCTGTACGTACACATAACAGTAGAAAACAGGGTCAGTGTATTATATTCGTATTGTTTTCTTCATTTTTTTATATTGCTTTTTTTTTATGTATTCCTTATTTCTTTCCTTACTTCATTATTCTTTATTTTTAGTGTGTGTGTGTGTGTGTGTGTGTGTGTGTGTGTGTGTGTGTGTGTGTAAAGGACGTTCTGTTCTTACGCTGCTAAACAAGAAGGAAAACCAAATAGAACAAGAAAGTCGCACGACCGAAAGACCTTCTAGAAAACTCACCAGGACTCAAAGTAGAACGACAGAAAGGAAGAAATATAAGCAAACTGATCAAGAGGAACGGCACAAGTAAAAGGTAGACGAAATACAGTGAGATGTGGAAAAGGATATGGAGTACAGAGGAAACCGGAGAGTGGATGGACAATACTGGAAGGTGGAGCGCAGGGACAGATGGCAGGAGTGGAATGCGTGTGGGCGAAGGGAGTGGAAGGGTGAGTGATGAGGATGTGAGGTAATGGCCGAGTGAAAGGGGACGTGGGTTGTACTGTGTGTGTGTGTGTGTGCGTGTGTGTAGAGGAGGTAAAGAGAGTAAAGGGTCTGAGTTAATAGGTGGATGAAATGAAAGACGGAGGCGGTGTATGGGTCTTGACACTGGGGCGGGAAGTGTGTGGAGGTGAAGTTAAGGGATGAATGACCGCTGAGGACAGGCTGAGTTAATGAAAAGAAGAATGCTGTAAATAAAGATGATGTGTATATATAATGCTAGGTTTGGGGTCCTATATTTAAGAGTATAAGTGACCGACATCCTCAAAATTATAATTACAAGTGTGAACCTTAAGGCTGAGTTTAATTGTGAGCCGTAAACACACGAGACAAGACAAAAAAAAAGTTATATTGAGTGGGCAACTTTTTAAACCCACACACACACACACACACACACACACACACACACACACACACACAGAAATAGTTGTTGACAGGCATATTGATAGATTAACAGATGAAATAAATGGACCCAAACGAACAGATAACAAACCCAATAAATCATGACGTAAATTGAATCATGGAGTCAACAATCAATGAACAGATAGGTGAGGGCAGTGAGGTGTAAGGGAGCCAAGAGAGCTGTAAGTCCGACATGGGTGAAACATGGCAATAAGAAATGACTGAAATGAAAAGGATACGAGAATTTGAAAGTGGATGGGCAATAAAAGTATAATAAAAAGAGGAATACATAACAACAGGGTATAAAAAAAATAAGATGATAATTATGTCCATCTCATTTTCCTTCCATTCGTCCTCTCGCACATCCACGTTCACATCCTTATCCATTCGCTCAACCTAAGGCGAAATAGTCTCCTTTCATCCCCTCCTATTCACGTTCTAGCTCAAGTTTCTTTGTCTTTTTCATATTGCTTGGTACTTTTTTTCCTGTTCCCATGACTAGGAGAGCAGGAGTGAGTAGTGGGTGGGGAGAAGCCTTCTACTATACTATATTTTACTTTACTGTCAGGTGACGCCAGCGACCAGATTTGTCACACTCCACCTCCTGTTTGTGTTTTCCATCAAGGTCTCCAAGAAATTTTCCTTTGTCTTTCCCTGGCTCTTCTTCCTTCAACTTTACCCAGCAAGTAGTATCCTTCCATTCCTCCAGTTCTCACTTTATAAACCAAGAACTGCAGCTGCCTCCTCCGAATACTTCTCATCAAGTCCCTCTCTATTCCTGCACGTTCTTAATACTTCCTCACTGGTCATTCTTGTGCCTCATTGATTTATCCGACACTTAGCTATGAATGCCTTCCAAATATCAAAGCTAACACCTAAAATTCTGTTTCTGCTTGGTTATCTTTCGTAATCCTCCTCTTCTCCAATCCTCCTATTCACACGTTCGCTAGCAGACAGATGCATTTTAAGTTTAGTACAACTTTTATTTAATCTTGAAATGAACCCTCCCTTTCCTGCCACGGTGACACACACACACACACACACACACACACACACACACACACACACACACACACACACACACACACACGATTTCCAAGTTGCGAAGTCTCTCAAAAATAAATAATCGCTGCGTGTCGGGGGTGAGGAGAGAAGGAGGAAGAGGAGGAGGAGGAAGAATATGCAAAGGAATATACAGAGGAAGACCAAACAGCAACAGACCCTGAGGTCCTTACTAGGCTGTCTGCGTAACTATTCTACTCTATTAGTGGAAGAGACAGGATACGAGTAGCACAGGAGAAGGCTCCTCCCCATCCCTTCCCCCACCCATCCAAAGTTGGCACGAAAAAGAAAATGGTACCATGTTGTAAAGAAAAAAACAACATGGAATCTGGGAGGAAAGTGAAAAAGAAATGATGTCTACTTCTCCCATATATAATCTACACACAATCCTAATATTTATGCCACCTGATGGGGCGCTTTCTTTACCTTAAATTTGATTGAGTGGGATACATTTTTACTTGATGACTACAGTGATGGGTTGGTTCCTCTGCAAGGACTCGATTCCTTAAAGCAGGAGTAGGAGGAGGAAGAGGAGGAGGAGGAGGAGGAGGAGGAGGAGGAAAATCGAGAGACTTGCAGTTGTAAGTCAAGTGAGCAAATGGTAAGCACGCGCAAAGAGAAAACAGGAAGAGGTCGACGAAAAGATGATGATGAGAAGGAAGAAAAGGGTAAGAAAAGAAGAGGAAGAAGAAATATGCGAAAAAAGAAAACAAGAGATTAGAGAAGAGAAGAGAAAACAAGACAAAAGAGGAAAAAGCAGGTAAGACACGATGAGAGAGAGAGAGAGAGAGAGAGAGAGAGAGAGAGAGAGAGAGAGAGAGAGAGAGAGAGAGAGAGAGAGAGAGAGAGAGAGAGAGAGAGAGAGAGAGAGAGAGACAGAGAAATGTGGATGGAAGACGGAAAGAAGGATTAAGTAAAGAAAGGATAAACTGAGAGAAGAAGAAAGGAAAGAGGAAGGAAAGAAAGTCTGAAGAAGTTTACCAAGTACGAAGTAAGAGGAACGTGAGGTTAAGGTGAAATGGAGGACAAGAAGAAGAAGAAGAAGAAGAAGAAGAAGAAGAAGAAGAAGAAGAAGAAAATAGAAGGAACAGGGGAGGGAAAGAAGGAGAAGTAAGGAAGAAAGAAAAAGGGACAAATAAAAAAAGAAAAGAAAGAAAGAAAGAGATGGACGGACGGACGGAAGGAAGAATTAAAGAAAAAAACGGAAAAAAGGAGAAAAAAAGACATATAAACTAAAATAAAGAGAAAGAAATGCAGAAGAAGATGAAACGAAAGAGAGAAAAAAACAAGATCACTCAGTTGCAGATGAAAAGAAGACGTGACAGTAGAGGAAAAAAAGAAAGGGATGTACAGAAAACGAAAAGGACAAAGAGAAGAGAAATGTGACTTATTGCATCAAATATGGAATTCTGAGCAGCAAATCCAGACTTCTGAACAAAATTTTCGTATCCAAGACGCAGAAGGTCAAAGAAGACTCAGAGAGGGAAGTGAGAAGAATGTCAACGAGAGAGAGAGAGAGAGAGAGAGAGAGAGAGAGAGAGAGAGAGAGAGAGAGAGAGAGAGAGAGAGAGAGAGAGAGAGAGAGATCAAATCGGTCCCAAATGCATACCATCTCTTTTTCTCTCCTTTCCCTTTTCTTTCCTTTTCCCATGCCATTTCTCCCCCCTCTCTCTCTCTCTCTCTCTCTCTCTCTCTCTCTCTCTCTCTCTCTCTCTCTCTCTCTCTCTCTCTCTCTCTCTCTCTCTCTCTCTCTCTCTCTCTCTCATATTCTACTTCCTCACCCATGCTCTCATTCGCTCCCTTGTTCTCGTTTTCCAGCGATACGGAAGGAGGAAGAAGGAAGAGAGTAAGGAGTGTGGAATTATGGATGTGGAAGAGCGATGGTACACAAGGGAAGGAAGGAAGGAAGGAAGGAAGGAAATAAGGAAGGAAGGAATGAAAGAATAAAGGAAGGAAAGAAAGAATGACAAGTACAATTTATGATGGTGTTAAATTATGTTTATCAGTATCACACAAACACACACGCACGTATCACACACACACACACACAAATGCACACACGCACGCACGCAGAAACATGTTTTGGTGGCAGAACAGTACGCCTAAATCATTATTATTGACACGGTTAAATACATTTCATTACTAGAATTAGCATAATCTGATTAATACGTGCAGGAATAACTCGTGTGTGTGTGTGTGTGTGTGTGTGTGTGTGTGTGTGTGTGTGTGTGTGTGTGTGTGTGTGTGTGTGTGTGTGTGTGTGTGTGTGTGTGTGTGTGTGTGTGTGTGTGTGTTTTACCTGTTACTTTTCGCTTTATTATCGGTATCAGCATTATCATCGTCACACTTACCTGAAAAGAAGGATTATTATTATTATTATTATTATTATTATTATTATTATTATTACATCACCATAAGCATCATTATACGGAATTTTTTTATGCCTTTTTTTCTGTGACATATGCTAAGTATGGCTAAAGATTAAATAAACAGCAGGTAACCTTTTCTTCTCTCTCTCTCTCTCTCTGTCTCTCTCTCTCTCTCTCTCTCTCTCTCTCTCTCTCTCTCTCTCTCTCTCTCTCTCTCTCTCTCTCTCTCTCTCCCACGAGCAAGAAGCCAAGTAGGCCAAAGATTTCATGGCAAATAACTTTTTTATCACCGCAGGCAACAAGCCAAGTCCACCCAAAGGTTACATGACAAGGAACACTTCTACGACCAATAACGGAAGTCAGTTGAAGAAAAAAAGTAAAGTCAAAAGAGAGAAAAAAAAAGTTCACGACACACTATTTAAGTCCCCACAAGAAAGCATCAGGAACAGAAACCCACCACCACATAACATTACCATACTTAGTACCTTAATTACCATTCCCGTGTTTCCTCTCACCACCACATTGCACTCGTCTGTTTATCGATTTGTTTATTCATACGTACCAGAGACGTCGGCCAAGGGGGATGAAATGATTAAAAGAATAAAGCTAACTCAAATGCGGGTATCAAAAAGAAAACACGACTAGATGAACAACGAGCGAATCCACTTTTGTTTTCCTGAGTAGGTGAAAAGAATAAAAAAGAAAACGGGACTAGAAAAGAGAGAAAAAAAAATCGTTCCAAAAACATCAGACAACGAGTCAAGAAGATTGGGCAATTCAGTCTATTAGTTAAATGAGATAACAAATACCATTATCATTTACGTCTCAGTGTCTTTAGGAGTGTAGTATACTGCCTCGTTTTCTGACCAGGAACAAATAAATAAATACATTAAATAACTAACCAGATAAATATATAAATAAATAAATAAATGAATAAATAGATAAATATATAAACATTCCTCCTCTCATCAGTTTTATCACATTTTATATCTTCTCCCTTCTTTCCTTATGTATTATTTAGCCTCGCCTTGCCAGCCATTAATGTCATCTGTTGTTATCCTCAAGTCCCACTCCCTCTCCTTTTATTCTCAAACCAATTCCCCTCTTTACTTATAGCGTTAATTGCTCATCCAATTAAATTTTCATCCCTTTGTAGTGTGTACACCACCTTTCCTCTTCTCTCTCTCTCTCTCTCTCTCTCTCTCTCTCTCTCTCTCTCTCTCTCTCTCTCTCTCTCTCTCTCTCTCTCTCTCTCTCTCTCTCTCTGTATTCAGCATCTCTTCATATCTATAAATTTATCTTTTGTTTCTTTTTTTTCCTTATACATCGTTTACTGTTTTTATTTCCATGTTTCCCTCAGACGCTACCAACATTTGTCCTCCTTTCTCCTCCTCCTCCTCCACCTCCTCCTCCTCTTCCTCCTCTTCCTCCTCCCTTCATTTACCTCTTCACTCATTCTCCTTCCCCTGTCCAAATCTTCCCTTCAAATACAGTCATGTTCCTCAGATGTGCTGGAGGAAAGAAAATGAAGGAGGGAGAGAAGGAAATAAAGGAGGAAGGAAGGAAGGAAGGCAGAAAGGAAGAAAGGAAGAAAGGAAGGAAGGAAGGAAAAAAGGAAGGAAGGAAGGGGTTATACCAGACAGTAATCAGAAGGGAAAGGAGGAGGAGGAGGAGGAGGAGGAGGAGGAGGAGGAGGAGGAGGAGGAGGAGGAAACAATAGAGGAGATAACGAAGGTAAGACGAATTAAAGTTAAAATTAGAACAAAAATAGACGCAGGAGCACGAGAGAGAGAGAGAGAGAGAGAGAGAGAGAGAGAGAGAGAGAGAGAGAGAGAGAGAGAGAGAGAGGAATTACGCAGATCCCTGACTGTAATAAGACAAGATGTTCTGCCCCACGAGTTACGACTCTCTCTCTCTCTCTCTCTCTCTCTCTCTCTCTCTCTCTCTCTCTCTCTCTCTCTCTCCCCCATCTTTTGTTTCCTTCCCCCCATTCCTATTACCCCCAAGCACCGGCACACTACACTTTCCTCCCCTCACATGCTACCTTTTCTCCCATGCATCTGTCCCACATACTCCCTCTCCCAGCCTCTCTCACTCTCCCTCCCTCTCACTCAGCCTGACACACTCTTGACATTCCTGATCTCTCTCTCTCTCTCTCTCTCTCTCTCTCTCTCTCTCTCTCTCTCTCTCTCTCTCTCTCTCTCTCTCTCTCTCTCTCATCCCATACATACTCTCCCTCTCTCTGCCCCTCCCTCTCTCTTTCTCTCCCTTTCTCCTCTTCCTATCCTGTTCTTCCCTCTCACTTCCTCTGACTTCCAATATATTTCCTTCCTCCCACTTGCCTCTTCCTACCCTGAACTCTCCCCACGAGACTCCTTTCTCTCTCTCTCTCTCTCTCTCTCTCTCTCTCTCTCTCTCTCTCTCTCTCTCTCTCTCTCTCTCTCTCTCTCTCGTATCCCTTGAGACGCATAACTTTCTCCGCCTTTCACTTACTGTCTTTCTTTCCTTTGTCTCTTGGTCTATCTGAGGTACAAATGCGTTCCTTCCACCAACAATAAAGCGATAGGAGGAAGAGGAGGAAAGGAGGAGGAAAAGAAATACAGGAAAGAGACTAAAATTGCTAGGAGGAAAAAGAAGGAAAGAAAAGAAGCAAACAGAACACAAGAGAAACAGAGTAAAGGCTAAAAGTTATTGAAGGAGGAGAGGATGAAAGGAAATGGGGAGAAAAGACAAAGAAGAGACCAAAAGACCGTCTGAAAGTATAATTAGTTAGAACTTGTTGCTTCAATTACCTTACTTAATGACCTTGTTTACGTGTTTTATCTGCATACATTAACCTAAACACTCTCTCTCTCTCTCTCTCTCTCTCTCTCTCTCTCTCTCTCTCTCTCTCTCTCTCTCTCTCTCTCTCTCTCTCTCTCTCTCTCTCTCTCTCTCTCTCTCTCTCTCTCTCTCTCTCTCAAACAAAGCAGACAATAAAAAACATTTCAGCACAAAAAAGTAACTATTGACCAAAAGCTGAACGAAAGAGAGAGAGAGAGAGAGAGAGAGAGAGAGAGAGAGAGAGAGAGAGAGAGAGAGAGAGAGAGAGAGAGAGAGAGAGAGAGAGAGAGAGAGAGAGACCACTAATTGGCGCTTTACACAAAGAAGGAAAACAAAAAGTTGGTTTCAAAAGAACAACGCCACTTCAGTTAAAAATACAATACAATACAAGTGCGGGCGTTTACTACAGTGAGTGCGCAATACTCTTACTGCCTGCCCACACACCCGCCCACACAGAGTAGATATTCATTCTATAGAAGTAGTTTATTAACTCGTAAATATATACAAATGCACAATAAACTGTTATTTGGTGTAGTTGTTGTTGTTGTTGTTGTTGTTGTTGTTGTTGTTGTTGTTGTTGTTGTTGTATTTCATGTTGGCTGCTGCTGATGCTGCTGTTGTTGCTGTCGTTACCGTTGTTCTTGATCATTTCACTACTGCTGTTCATTAGCTGTCGTTGCTGTTGTTGTTCTTGTTGTTGGTTGATAATATTACACTACTGCTGTTCATTTGTTGTTGTTGTTGGTAGTGGTGGTGGTGGTGGTGGTGGTGGTGGTGGTGGTGGTGATGGTAGTGATAATGGTAGTGTTGGTGCTGTTGTTGTTGTTGATCATGCCACTGTTGTTGTTGTTGTTCCTGGTGTTGTTGCTCTTGTTGTTGTTGATTGTGTTGTTGATGGTGTTGTTGATGGTGTTTTTGTGGTTACAGTTAATCATATGCTAAATGCGGCGTGTTATGTTCAACTTTCCACGCAAATAACATCCATTATTCATACACCGTCGATACAACTCATCCATAAGGACAGGAAGTGGCTGGGACGGGCTGGGATGGGCTGGGAAGGACTGGAACGGCTGGGACGGGCTGGGACGGGCTGTGATGGGCTGGGACAGGCTGGGACGGGCTGAGATGTACAATGATGGACTGAAATGGCTGAAATGGTCGGGGGACGGGCTGGGATGGACTGGGACGACCTGGAAAGCGCTGGTAGGGGCTGTTTTGGACTGGGACGAGTTAAGATGTACTGTGATGGACTGGGACGGACTGATACGTGCTGGGACGGGCTATGATGGGCTTGGGCGAGCTAGGACGGGTTGACATGGACTGGAAAGGAATGGGACTTGCTTGGACGATCTAGGACGGACCGACATGGACTGAGACGGACTGGGATGGCGCTGGGATGGGGCTGGACGACACTGAATCACCCCCCGACAGGACAACGCCGAGACTGCCACCATTAGGGGCGCCGTAGCAGGACACCCTTCTATGGCCCCTTATACACACAATGGCTCTCTGGGCGGCACTATCTCAAGGCCAGGAATCATTACCCATCCAGAGGCCTTCAATTGCAGGTGGCTTCTCTTAGGCCTACCGTGAATAACCTACAAATAGGACGAGTGTTTGAATAGAACAGTTTTTTCCTACTCCTGGTTTCTATTGATCCTAAAAATTTCGATGTTGTGGATGTGTAATGTGGTAGAGCGCGATTGAGTGACTGACTGAGAACTGAAAGTACTTGTGGCCTGTCATTGTGTGCCTTGAAATCCTTGCTAGTCTTCCTGCTGGTGTTCACGGTTTTATGCTCTTTTCTTGTGGCTTCATGTGGTCCTAAGATGCCAGTGTTGTCAGTTGGTGTGGGACGCCGTGAATGACTGACTGATTTAATTTATGTGAGTTCGCCTTTGCCCTTCGTCTTGCATCCTGAAATCCTTGCTCGTCTCCCAGTATGTTGCTCAAGATCGTGTTTTCTGTCCCCTCATCTTGGTTTTGAGACGTTTCCTCTAAGTATCAGTATAAAGAAGGATATTTTTCATGCTTCTAGTAATAGACTAACAATTATTCTACATAATCCGTATAAAAATACACTCAAGAGAACTCGACTAATCATCTTCGAGGCCTTTTCTAAACAATCCCGAAGCCGAAACGTTTGAGATCACGCTGTGGAGACTTAGCAAAACAATAATCATCATTCAGCCGTTACAGCAGTCAACTCCCAGCCGTTACTGAACATTCATTAATCAAACACTTCTTCCTCGAATCAGCTTCACATAATTCACACTGTTAATGAGTTTAAATGAACCGGAAAGTGGAAAAAAAAGCATTAAAGACTGATTAAATTCCGTGAGAAGTAATAATTCCTTTCCGACAAATTAATTAAATCAAGCTTAAGCCGAATTCAACGAGAAGTGATGTAGTAAAATGCATCTTAAGCCATGAGTAAATAGGTTGGTAATGATAAGTAACTGTCAAGGATATCCACGAAACGTTAAGGAATAGTATAAAGTAAAGAATAATATAAACTAAAACCACGTACGGAAAAGAATTCAAAAGAGCGTTTAATTATTTGCTTTTTTTTTTCAAGTTAAACCTTTGCGCAGTTAGGGAATGATCAAATGTTTTAGGTATTTGTGAAAAGTGAACGAACAGCATAAAGCAAATAATAATAATAATAACAATAATAATAATAATAATAATAATAATAATAATAATAATAATAATAATAATAATAATAATAATAATAATAACAAATATTCACATATGGAAAAGAGTAACGACTTTTTATAGAGTTCCATAAAACATTTGTGTGTAGTTTCAGAATGGTCGACTCTACACTATAAACGGACCATGCAGCAAAAACAAACAACGATAAAAGAAAAAAATAAAATAAAAAAAAGTTGAAACAAAAAAACGCGTATGTAAAAGTATTATAAAAAAAAAAAAAAGGCAAGGAAATTTTTAACACTTTTTTTTCCGGGAAACATTTGTGCATTTACAAAATAATTCACTGTTTAAGGAAGTTATGGGATATGAGTGAACAGTGTGGAAAAATGCGCGCGCACACACACACACACACACACACACACACACACACACACACACACACACACACACACACACACACACACACACACGGCACAGCACATAAAACAATGCACAAAAAGAACAGGAACGCAGTACGTATACGATTTTGTGCAGCAACTGTAAAGCTACATGGAGAACAAATAGAGAGTGAAATGAACCCGACTGAAGTACACACACACACACACACACACACACACACACACATACACACACACACAACGAAATTACGAACGTACTGCGTGGAAACTTGGTACACGAGAGGAAAAACTAATCAACAGCTTCACAAATGTAATACTGGAGAGGACCAATGACAGCACGGGAACAAGGAAGAGGGGAAATCAAGCGAGTAAATTGTATTAGGTGTGAACGTAAGGCTGAGATACAGAGACACACAGAGAGAGAGAAGCGAGGTACTCCTGTTTGCCACGTACAAAGACGGTCTTGGAAATTCAGGGCCAGGGAACACCATACCATCTGGTGTTGCTCTCTCTCTCTCTCTCTCTCTCTCTCTCTCTCTCTCTCTCTCTCTCTCTCTCTCTCTCTCTCTCTCTGGATTTTGAGTTACTGAGGAAGAGAAAGGGAAGAACGGTAAAGGAAGGCACGAAGGAAGGAAAGAGAGAGAGAGAGAGAGAGAGAGAGAGAGAGAGAGAGAGAGAGAGAGAGAGAGAGAGAGAGAGAGAGAGAGAGAGAGAGCTTACAAATGCGAATGTAACACAGCTCTCGCTACAAGCCATAAACGAGTTACCAGCGCAATAAAGACTTCAACAAAAGCATATCACAAAATTTTGAAAAAAGCGAAAAGTCTGCAACACGATGGAAAGTTAGAATATAAACGACTCACACACACACACACACACACACACACACACACACACACACACACACACACACACACTTTGTCAATAATCGTGACAAAAAAAAATATAACGACTTTCTAAAGGAAACTGCCACTAAAAATAATGAGTAAATAACCTTGAACGAATTATCTAAGTGGTGGTGCGGCGGAGGTTGTGCTCAGCGCGTGTAGGAAGCAGTTATTTTTGTGGTCAATTAAAAGCGAGGAGGAGGAGGAGGAGGAGGAGGAGGAGGAGGAGGAGGAGGAGGAGATGTGGTGGTTATGATAGTAAATGTAAAATGTGTGCAGATAAACATTATTTTTCTCTTTCTTTGCATTTCTTTAATAAATTACGTTTGATGATATGAATGTGAAAGTGATGAGGTGTATATACTGACTGTTCAATTCTATTTTCATCATCATCATCAGTAGTAGTAGTAGTAGTAGTAGTAGTAGTAGTAGTAGTAGTAGTAGTAGTAGTAGTAGTAGTAGTAGTAGTAGCAGCAGTGATAGTAGTAGTAGCAGCAGTGATAGTAGTAGTAGTAGTAGTGGCAGCAGTGATAGTAGTAGTAGTAGTAGTGGCAGCAGTGATAGTAGTAGTAGTAGTAGTAGTAAAATAGTCTGATAGTTTTCATCATTACTATCTGAATCCTATTTCCTTTTTTTCATTGCATGTAATCACCCCCCTTTTTTTCATTTCATGTTATTTTTTTTCATTAATCTATTATTCAATCATTGAATTCTGTGTCTGCTTGTTTTCTTCTGGTTTTATTGCATTTTTTATCACCTCTCCTTTATAACAATGTGAGTTTCTATTGACTTTACCATCTCCTAAATGTTTCCTCTTTTCTATCCCCTCTCTTTTTACTAAACTGTATTACTTAGTGTTTGTTTTCTGCTAGTTTTATTTAATTTTCATTGTATTTTCCTTTACGACATTGCGAGTCCTAACATTACTATTGATTTTATTTTATCTTTCTTGATTCCCTTTATTCTTACACCAAACCTCTTTCCTCTTATCTTTATCTTTCATTGAGTTGAATACTAGTTATCTCCTTCTCCTCTTCCTCTTCCTGTTACTCCTTCCACCACTACTACTACCACTACCACCACCACTACTACTAAATTTCTTCTTCACTGCACCATTTCCTTAATCTACATCCCTTTCCACTGTCTGACTATCAACTGGCGCTATTTTCTATGTTATTTATCTACGTACTTTCAATTACAAGGGATTACACGCGACTGTCCTGCACTTATACCTGTTTTCTTAATGGTGCTTTGTTTTTTTTTACTGCAGGAGGCGGCGGTCAAGGGAAGGCATGTCATCAATCTTCATTATTCTCTTACCGGCGGCATGATAAGGAGCACGTACATTAAAGTAGAAAATATATGCTGTAAACACACACACACACACACACACACACACACACACACACACACACACAGAAAGGCTTGGGTATAACTGTGTGTGTGTGTGTGTGTGTGTGTGTGTGTGTGTGTGTGTGTGAAGGAATCTCCGGCCAAGGGTAACAAAACTGGAGAGAGAGAGAGAGAGAGAGAGAGAGAGAGAGAGAGAGAGAGAGAGAGAGAGAGAGAGAGAGAGAGAGAGAGAGAGAGAGAGAGAGAGAGAGAGCGAGACCAAAGAAGATGCCAGTCGATAATCAAATCCAAAATAACGTTGTGAAGCGTCTTAAGCTAATGAGAATATTCCTAATTAATTATCTTTCTTACTCCTTTTTTTCCTCTTACTTTACCTCTTCCTTCCTTCTTTACCTCGTTCCTCTCCCTCACCCTTTTCACCCACCCACATACCTCCTCCCTCGTTCCTCCTATTCTCCTCCATTCCTCTCAGTCACCTTTCCTCCTCCTCCTCCCTCGTCTCACGTAGCAGACACGCCCTCTCGGAAACTCAACATGATAAGGCATGATCAGCGAATGGGTAAAGTGACACGGAGGATTGCATTCACATCGACTGATTGTTTAATGGGTCTTGTGGAGGTTAGAGGGGTTTTCTGTGCTTTGTTATGTGTCTGTGTGAGTGAGTGTGCTATTTCTTCTTTTCCAGGATGGTTTAATAAGCAATGAGCATCACCAAGAATAGAAGGTAAACATCCGTGAAAATCTAGTGGAAGTTATGAGAATTTTTAAGTTTTTTTTTTTTTTGGGTTGTTTAATAAGGACTGTGCGTCGAGTTTAATGAGGACTGAGAATAAAACGCACCGTGAAAATTTAATGGAATTTATGGGATTTTTTTGTTCTTTTTTTTTCTCCATGTTAATTTAATAAGCACTGTGCACCACTTAACCAGAGGGAGAACATCAAGAAAATCAGATTAGTCATCTCTGTGGCCTAATTAAATAGATATGTATAAGAAAAAAAAAAAACACCGTAAAAGTCCGACTCAATCATCTCTGGCCTAATGAAAAAAAAAAGTGAAAATCCAACCGGTCATCTCTGTGGTGGAATGAAAGTTGAAAAGAAAAAAAAATATATCACCAAAATCCATTTAACCATCTTTCAGGCATAACGAACATTCAACACACATCGTGAAAATCCGACAAATCACCACCATCGCCTAATGAAATCTAAGTCCTTAAGAATACGACACAAGAGAACACAAAGAAAACACAAGAAATCCCTTACATCCCTCACTTCTAATGGAGAAAATTTTATCCTGCACTGGAAGCACACGAACTGGAGATGATTAAGATACACACAGTACGCAAGCAAGCACGCCTGCACACACGCACGCAAACACGCAGGCAAGCACACACGCACTCCTTCCCCACCATACCATCTTATATTACGTTTGTTTGGACTCTGTGGGACCTCGGGAGTTCGTGAACCCAAAACTAATCCCCTTCCACAGGGTTTTCAGAATACATAATAGAGAAGGAATAATTTCGAGAAGGCATTACGTAGAAGTGAGCTGAAGATGAGCCGGCGAGGTGGGGCTGGAAGAGGCTGCTGCAGGGAGCGGAAAGATGAGGCAGTGAAGTGCAGGAAAGGTTGAAAGGTTAAGGTAGGAGATTTTGGAGTTGCTTAGCTGATACTGGAAAGGGAAGGTACAGGAAAGATTAGTAGA
>NC_087177.1:8465000-8490000 GCF_035594125.1 Scylla paramamosain
CACAAAGCCCCAACTGCGAGATTTAGCCGCGCTGGAGACAACAGTGAACGCTCTCCTTAAAAACAGATTTACCACACTTGGGCTATCTCGCCACCACTCGCCCCTCAGACCACCCACACATTGCCCAGCGTATCTGAACCAGAGCGCCACGGTGCCCCGAAGATTGCAACTACATTGTGGGGTTGTTCCTCTTCACCCACGCACACCGCTACAAACACAAGCTATACCAAATTTAGAACGTAAGAGAAAAATAAGAACCCAGCATTAATATAAAGGTTAAAGCAAACATCGCGTAGGAGTTGTACCGTTGCAAAGGCGAAGGCTCCAATCTACATCTACATCTACCCACACACCAGCACCCCAGCACCCAGATACCGCAGCAATAAAAACAAGCATTAAGCAGCACACACACACACACACACACACACACTCTTAACAGTCACACAAGGGGATTCGTTGGAAGGGACACGTGTACTGGGTTTGGGTTCATGAATAGTGAGTCTCGGCGCGTGTGTGAGCGTAACAGAACCTCACGAGACACCCGGTGACAGGACATGCACGTGTGTGTGTGTGTGTGTGTGTGTGTGTGTGTGTGTGTGTGTGTGTGTGTGTGTGTTTGTCGATAACCACATCAAAGGCTGGGTATAAATATCTGCATATAAATTTCGTATCAGGGACAGCATCTCGTGATATCAGATTATTATTTTTATTATTATTATTTTTTTTTTTTTTTTCAGTGTGATAATTTTCGTATTTCAATAAGCAGTTATATGGTCAGTATTCTCAAAAGTTTCGTCATCTTATCACAACGAGAACGAGCAAGCTGTAGTGAAAATTAACAAGGTTTCCAAGGGTGTTTTGATGATTCTAACAACATCAAAAAGGACAAAAAAATCATCAGTAATACCTGAGTAATCTGTATGTCCTTATAATATATTCCCTGTGAAGAGTAGGAACCCAACGAAGAGTCTGCAGCGAAAGTCGATGTTAAAATCAGAAATAGCGTGTCGGTGCCTTCCCTTCGCTCCTCGCGCGTCTTGGTGTTGGAATGTGCGCGATTTTATGTATGTGACGTTACACAGATGAGAGTAAGTAACGAGACAGCACCTTGACCACCACCATCACCACCATCATCAATATTATCATTACCATAAACATCACTAAACCCTATGATCATCACTAACCAAAAGATTCCGCTACAATACAAAGGCTTTTCCAAACAGTCCAAGCGTGTTTTAAACCAAATACCACACCACACTGTCTTGGAACATTTTAATTTCCACCAACACTACAAAATAAAATCGTAAATACATTATAAAGGTGAATGCTGAGGTTCTAACCCTTTTCGTGATACAATGAAATCTTACTAGTATTTGTAAAAGCATTTAAGCATCAGATAATTCAGCCACATACTTTCCTTCATCCACACTCGTAAATTCTTCTGTAATGTAATAAGTTGAATAGGGCATGGCAGTGAAATTGGTCTAGTCTAACTTTGATCTTGGTGTTATGAAGGTTCTCAAGTATTTCTAAAACTATTTGGGTTGTAAACATGCGAGTGGGCCAACAGACATTACCTTTTTTCATGTAATAGGGACTCAGGCCATGGGCAAGAAAACTTAAAAGAAAAAGGCTCAAGTCCCTTAGGAAAACAGTCCGACAGCAAGTTCAAAGTTATATTGTGAAGTGTCTTGAATAATTAGGAAATATGTAAATACTTAGGAAAAGTTAAAGCACATCATGACAGCTGTGAAAATTACTGATATCTCGACCTTGGACTTAATATCAAAAAATCTCACAACCGTTTCCAGAATTACGACTAAAACAATGTGAGTCAGCAACACAGACTTTACCCACACAGTAAATACCACGAAAATAATGTTAAACAGGTAATAATAACTGCGAAAGTAATATTGACTCAAGTTCTGACCCTGACCTTTAAACTCACCAGCTTTCCTAAAAATAATTAAGCACCGAATATACGAGTCAACTAAATTAGTGAATCATTTGGAAATAAACTAAACAGGTGATAGCAGCGAGATTAATTGAGACCCTGATCCTGAAATTGATTATGCAAAAGTTAATATGATTATCTTTTTAGTATTAAAACACCGAAAATAATGAAATATTGAGCACATGTCACCAAAGTTAGTGAATCATGAGGAAATGAGCTGAACATGTGATAGCAGCAAGACTAATCGAGATTCTGAACCTGAACTTGGTAATACAAAAGCTAACAAAGTTCTAGAGTATCAAAGCACAAAAAGTAATGAAGCACTAAATAAACGAGTCTCCCAAACAAGTCAACCATTGGGAAATAAGCTAACAAGGTGATAGCAGCTAGATTAGTCGAGACACTGACCCCTGAAGTTAATGATACAAAAGTTAACATATTTTTAGAGTACTGAAGTACCAAAAGTAATCAAACACCAAATATATGAGCTATTAAGTTAGTGAACCGTTACAAAACAGACTAAATACGTGACAGAAGCGAGACTCATCGATTTCCTGACATTGAAGTTAATGATACAAATTTCTTAGAGTATTAACTCACCAAAAATAATCAAGCATCAAAAACACAAGTCATTCAAATCAGTGAATCACTCAGAAATACACTAACAAGGTGACACCAACGAGATTAATCTATATCCTGACCCTGAACTTCATTAAACAAAAGCTCACCTGAGTTTTTAGATTATATAAGCACTATACGAGTCAGCCAAATCAGTAAATCATTCAGAAATATGCTAGACAGGTGACAGCAGCGAGATTAATCCTGACCCTGAACTTGATACAAAAGCAAACCTGAGTTTTCAAGTATCCGAGCACCAAACATACGAGTCACTAACACACAATACAGCAACAGGTGGCGCAGCAGCAGCAGCAGGACTAACTACAAAGAGTGGGTGTATCACATGTGACGCTGTGGTGAAGAGAGGCCACAGGGAGTGAGGAGTGCACTCAATCGACCTCGTGGCCCGTGAAGGTCTCGCGTGTTAGTGATGGAGGAAATAAAATGTCTGTCTGAACGGCCAATGTTTTTCTTTTTCTTTCTCCCTTTTATTATTCTTATTATGTAAGAGAGACACTGGCCAAGGACAACAAAACTTTAAAAAACACAATAAAAGAAAAAGAAAAAACATTGAAGGTGCCAGTCTCTAAGCAGAACAGTTCAGAAGCAAGTCCAAATAACATTGCGTTAGTTTGCTGATCTTTTCATCGTCAAGGCATCACTTTCATTATATTCTACATGTCATTAGAGTATTTTACCGAGTTAAGGATGACGCTTTTCGTTATTAAGGGATTATAAATCATCTAGTTATTCATCCAATAAAATTATATCCTCTTTACCCATCATAATCATTCACCATGATCATAATTAATAAACAGATGATTCATGAAGTTTGAAAGCTGTCTGTAGCATTTTAAGCACATCAAGTTAAGGATGATGATTTTTTTTTCATTATCACGGGAGTTATGAGTCATCCAGCGATTCACAGAACACAACTTTATCTTATTTGATCCGTTATGGCTAGCTCACAGGCGATTTGAAGAGATTTGGAAGCTGCCTTTAGTACTGAATAGGTTATCACAATTTCCACCTTCTTTCCGATCCCACTTCCCTTTCTTCCACAACCCATTCCATACCTCACCCTTCCGTCACACAAACCCATCACCTGATCCCTTCGCCTCCTCGTTGCCTCTCCACGCCTCCCCTCTCAAGATTACGTTACGTCCAGTGAAGTTAGGTTCAGTTATGTTAGGCCGTTACGTTAGTTTAGGTTAGGTTAGGTTAGGTGCATTTACGGTTAGTTAGGTTACGTTAGGTTAGGTTAGGTTAGGTTAGTTAGGTTAGGTTAGGTTAGGTGTATTTACGTTAAGTTAGGTTAGGTTAGGTTAGGTTCAGTTAGGTTAAATTAGGTTAGGTTAGGTTAGGTTAGGTTAGGTTAGGTTAGGTTAGATTAGGTTAGGTGCCTTTACGTTGTCAAGTAACTCCACGCGCTCTCCATACAAGAAATTCGAGCCTAAATATTCCTCCCCTCTTAGCCATATTCTTTCCATTTATGTACGGTAATAATATAAATAATTTCCTATACCATTACCTGAGGTCTGGCGGCGTTTAAACTCCGAAAATAACACAATATTCGATTACCCTGCCAGTGTTAGGGCGGCTATCTCCAGGAACTCACTGGTGGTGGTGGTAGTAGTAATAGTGGTAGTGGTAGTTGTGGTGGTAGTGGTAGTAGTAGTAGTAGTAGTAGTAGTAGTAGTAGTAGTAGTAGTAGTAGTAGTAGTAGTAGTAGTAGTAGTAGTAGTAGTAGTAGTAGTAGTAGTAGGAGAAAAAGAAAATAAAGAGTAAAAAGAATAAGAAAAGATAAATCAACAGGAGAAATAAGAGGAGGAGGACGAGGAGGAGGACGAGGAGGAAGAGGAGGAGGAGAACAAAAAAGAAAAGTGTAGCAGTAGCAGTAGTAGTAGCAGCAGCAGAAGTAGCAACAAACATTACAGTATCACCCTATTACTCACCAACACACACACACACACACACACACACACACACACACACACACACACACACACACACACACACACACACACACACATCACCACTACGACCACGACCACGTCTCGCAAAACAGAAATAAAGAGCAGCCAATACACAGCGGGAGACTTAAGGCAAACAAGAGGAAGCGAGACTCGTAACTCAGACCACGTACTGCCTTGCTTCTTTACTTCCCCGCACGCACGCACGCACGCACGCACGAGAGAGAGAGAGAGAGAGAGAGAGAGAGAGAGAGAGAGAGAGAGAGAGAGAGAGAGAGAGAGAGAGAGAGAGAGAGATTTACTGTAATTTCACAACAAGCACACTACCAACGTAAAGGTTTCTGAGGTTATTTTAGTTATTATTTTAGTTATTATTATACTCTGAGTGATAATAGCTGTGGGGGGGCAGGAAGAAAGGGGTTGGGAAGGAGGGGAAAAGTAGGACAGGGACAGGAGGGAGAAAAGGGGAGAGGGAGGGCTGGGAGGGTAGAATAGGGAAATGTAACGAATAAAAGGGAAGAGATGAGGAAAAGAGGAACGAAGCGAATGAAAAATAAAGAAACTTGGAAGGGGATTTTTGTGGTGAGGTGAAGGAAAGGGAGGAGGGAAAGAGACGGGAGGGAAAAAATAAGAAAAAGGAAAAAAGAACAGTGAGAAAGAAGGAAACAGGAGAGAAAGGAGGGAAAGAAAGAGGAAAGGAGTGAGAAAGGATAGGAGGGGAAGAGAAAATGAAATAAATAGGATGGAAGAGGATTAGTCAGAGAAAGGAGAAAATGTAAACAGAAAAATGAAGAAGGGACAGAACATTTCAGAATGGGGAAAATGGAAGGGAGGAAGAGAAAAAGGAGAATAGGGGAAAAAAAAAAGGAATAGAAAATATAATCTTGGTAGAGGAAAAATGTACGGAGAGCAAAAGAAAATGGAACAGAATTTGAAAAAAACTGAATGAATGAAAGAGCAGAGAGAGAGAAAAGAGAGAGGAAAGAAAAATAAGGAAGACAAATGGATAAAGAGGAAGGAAGCGAGGGGTGAAGGACAACTAGAGAAGGGAATGGAAAATAAAATGAAGGACAGGAAGGGGAGGAAGGGATGAAATGAGACGAAAGAGCAAATAAACGTAAAGAAATTAAAGGAAAGAAGAAAGACGAATAAAAAGAGGGCATGAGAGGGCTGGAAGGTAGAGGGAAAGTGGGGAAATAAGAATAAAAATGACGAAGGTAAAGAGGGGAAGAGGAAATTACGAGAAAAATAAGGAAGTTAAGAAATAAATTCACAGGCTATTGATGGCTGAGAGAGAGAGAGAGAGAGAGAGAGAGAGAGAGAGAGAGAGAGAGAGAGAGAGAGAGAGAGAGAGAGAGAGAGAGAGAGAGAGAGAGAGAGAGAGAGAGAGAGAGACTCCATCTTTCCAACTTCTATCACTATTTATTCACTCATACACTCTCAAGCACTCTCCTCCTTCTCCTCCTCCTCCTCCTCCTCCTCCTCCTCTCTCCCTCACTTATCTCCACCATCATCTCCCTTTCCACTCCTCCAAAATCTATTACTCTGCTTCCTTCCTTCCGTTTTACACTTTCTCCCTCTTTTTAAATTTCTCTCCCTTTAACTTTCTACTGTTCTTTTTCTTCTTTTCTCTTATTTCTCTTAGCCATGTTTTTTTTTCTTGTTTTCTTGTTGTTTTACTTTTCCTTCCTCTTCCGACCTTTTCCTGTTTTTTTTCTTGTTTTTCTTCCTTTTTTTCTTTTTTCTTTTTTCTACTTTTCCTCCTTTTCTGTTTCTTCTTGTCCTGCTTTTTTTCTTCTTTCCCTGCTTCGTTTTCTTCTTCTTCTTCCTCTTCCTCTTTCTTCATGTTTTTTTTTTCTTATTCTGCTTCTTCTTCTTCCTCCTCCTCTTCTATTCTTCATTTTTTTTTATTTTGGTTATTGATTTAGTTCCTATGAATTATTATATGGCTTATGAATCTACTACTACTACTACTACTCCTACTACTACTACTACTACTACTACTACTAAAACCACAACCACTACCTGCCCCCATTTTTAAGCATTACACCAAGGTCCTTCACGCTGCCATTAGAATCACGCCACATTCCACTCCATTACGAGAAAATCATGATCCACTCTTACCACCACCACCACCACCACCACCACCACCACTGCTACGACTAAACCCACTCTCCTTTTTTCAAGTGCACTCAGTAAAAAGAAATCGTAAATGGAGCAGCAGACGTTAATGATTAATTGTTTGGTTGACTGAATGATTGATTGATTAATTGCATAATACTTTTTAGCGCCATTAAAATCATATTACATCGTGTTGTATATCAAAAAATGCACTACAGTTGCTACCATTATTGTCACTATAGCTTATTGAAACTACTACCAGCACCATTACCATCATCATCACCATAATCATCACTGACACCACGTCGGAAGTATTACTATTGACATGATTTGCTCACGTCATCACCATCACCTTACATGTCGTCTAAAAGGCAAGTAATTCCTTCAAATGAGCTGCTTACGAAAATAAACTAAGGCATTGTAATTCACACTTGGTCTTTAAATAAGCATAATAAATTGTTTTAAGTGTTTCAAGAGTATCACCACCATGATTACCTCTGTCACCATCACCACCATCGGCACCATCACCTCTCATTATAACAAAACTTATTATAATCATCAACACTACGCACAGATATCACCACCACCACTAACGCTATCCTCATCACCATCTGTATCACCATCATTACCACTACAACCATCACCATCACCACATAAGTAGTATTCTGTCCACCTCTCTAATGCAAGAGTTAACCAGTATTCTCAATCATTTATCTCTTTTTTCTGGTAAACTCTGAAACTCCCTGCCAGCTTTTGCATTTCTTCCTTCCTATGACTTCAACTCTTCCAATTTATTTATTACTGCTTCTGATTCTGTGTGGGGACCGGTACCTCAGTGGGCCTTTATTTTTTCTTATATTTTGTTGCCCTTGTCTGGTGCCCCCTCCTACATAAAAAAAAATAAAATAAAAAAATGAAAAAAATAAAAAAGCTTATAAACATCACCATCACCACCATCACTACCCCTATCACTACCACCGCCACAACCACCATCACCATCACCATCACCACAATCATCACCATCACACCACAAGTACCATCACAACCTAACCACCATCACCACCATCACATCATAAACATAAACCACCACCACCACCACCACCACCGCCGCCGCCACCTTTCACCTTTCACGTGTGGTCTATAAATAACACAGGTGAGACAAAAATACTCGTTCCCAGCACCAGGTGGCCGCGCGGGGTACAGGTGATTCCTTTTTGCCCCCTAGCGGCCACCTCACGTGACTCCCTGGACTTGTGGGGGATGAGAGATGGAAGTGGAAGAGAGGGTGGGTTAGCTGGGGGCAGTAGGAAAGTGGGTGGAAGGAAGAAAGGGTGGTAATTGTGTGGTTATGTGGTAGGATGTGGTGATTCAGTGTAGTGGTGAGGTGTGGCTGGATTGATTAGAATTTCGTTGCCTTGGAGTGGGTTAGGTGAGTTAGTCTGGGTGGGTTAGGAAGGTCGAGTTGGGTATTTGGTTTGTGCTGGGTTAGTGGAGTGGATTGGATAGGACTGGGTTCATTTGGATTGGATAGAGCCGAGTTATGTTAGGGTGGGTTCAAAAGGATAAGGTTGAGTCATGTATGGTTCTAGAAGATGGGGAATTTTCACTTTTTTAGGGCTTTTATTTATTCCTTTCCTTTATTGAGCTTCTTCACGATGGTCTTTATATTGAAGTTAAATTATTTTTACTCTCCATAAAGAATTCAAAGCTCTTTTAACTGAGTTGGATTGGGGTTGGTAGGGTTAGACAGTGTTACGTTAAGGTAGATAGGAATGGTTTTGGTGGTTTAAGTAGAAACAGGCGCTATTGTTTCGTGGCATTCCTTAGAAAAATGTTTTAAGGTTTCTCTCTCTCTCTCTCTCTCTCTCTCTCTCTCTCTCTCTCTCTCTCTCTCTCTCTCTCTCTCTCTCTCTCTCTCTCTCTCTCTCTCTCAGCACACCACACCATCCACACACGCCGCAATAAATCCATTAGAAGCATTAGGCTCACAGTAGCAACCTTTGCTATACACATGTTTTACTAATGCAGAGTTATGTTGTTATGCCGCTAATCCTCTGCATTACATTACTGATTAATCCGATTACCCTCATGGCCTCAAGAGAAATAGTGAAAAATAGCAGGTATATATATTTGCTTTGCGCCTCATTCATGTCAGAGAGAATTAATTAAAGCACAAATTTTGGATGGAACAATAAAGTTAATATATGTAAAGGATTTTTTTTTTTTTCATATATTATACAAAACTCTGACAATGAAAGCAATGTAACTGTTCTGTCATACTATTTTTCATGTCGCCCTGAAGCAAAATTTGGACTAAATTATAAAGCTAATATACATAACTTTTTTTTTCTTATACTGATCCAAAACTCTAACCATACCAAACAAAGTAACTACTAACTACTATATTATGATGGTTTTTTTTTTTATTCCGAAGCAAAATTTGAACAGTGAAAAAACAAAGTAGAAAACCTCATTATAGTTTTTCTCGTAGATACAAACACAACACTTCAAATAAAACTAAACAATATACTATATCAAACGTAACATTTTATTTTCATCCTAACGAAAACTTGCACCGTAAAAATAAGAAATGAAAAAGCAACAAATTATGCCTTTTTCTTTTGATATAGAAGCAGAAATTGAACGAAAACTTAACAATACAAGTTTTGAAAATATATTTTTTGATAATCATGTAAAACTTAAATAATATTATACATTAAAGCAAGTGATGGTAACGATTTTTCCTCTGTGAAGGTATCTTTCTACCCGTAAAGGAAAGCGGTCAAGGAGAAAATGAAACCGGAAAAAGCGCTACTTACCTCTTCTCTAAAATAAATAAATAAATAAATAAATAAATACTTGTACATTATCATATCATTTCCATCAATTTATTTACTTAACAATTAATTCACCTACTTGATTAATAATATTCTCTCCCATTAAACAGAAAACAACCTCTCTAGAATAAGGGGAAGGCTAATGAAACATTTCCAGGCACTCGGAAGCTCAGTGAACGATGAGGCTGGCGAGCGATGCAAAATGACCAAGACACAAATGGAATGCAGCTTATTTCATACCAATATGATTCGGACAAATTCCAATATGCTTCTTTTTATTATTGAATATTCTTTTTCTTTTCTTTTTTTTTTGCATCGAATTCCGACAGACATTCATCATCAGATTTCAAGTTTTCTTTTTCTTTCTTTTTATTTCCTATTCTAAAAAGGAAAAGAATGACAATGGCGGGTCTCTCTCTCTCTCTCTCTCTCTCTCTCTCTCTCTCTCTCTCTCTCTCTCTCTCTCTCTCTCTCTCTCTCTCATATATATATATATATATATATATATATATATATATATATATATATATATATATATATATATATATATATATATATATATATATATATATATATATATATATATATATATATATATATGATATCTCTCTCTCTCTCTCTCTCTCTCTCTCTCTCTATCTCTCTCTCTCTCATATATATTATATATATATATATATATATATATAGAGAGAGAGAGAGAGAGAGAGAGAGAGAGAGAGAGAGAGAGAGAGAGAGGAGAGAGAGAGAGAGAGAGAGAGAGAGAGAGAGAGAGAGAGAGAGAGAGAGAGAGAGAGAGAGAGAGAGAGAGAGAGAGAGAGAGAGAGAGAGAGAGAGAGAGAGAGAGAGAGAGCATACTATAATTTAATCACAAGGAGCCGTATAACCTTAATCCGTCTTTATGTGACCCAATCTGACTCTCACGTGACATGACCACGGCCACCACAACACGGCCTGACTCTCCGCACCGCCAAAACTCACATGACTCAGCAAATGACCTCACGTAATCTGACCTCACCTAATTTGACCTACCTTACTAAATAACCTGTGCTGACCTAAACCGACATGATCCACTAAACCTGACCTGATCTGAACTAAAGACGGAAGGAGGGAAACGTGTGGAAGTGAAATACAGATGAAAGATAAAAAAAAATAAATAAAAAGAGATATTAAAAAAAAAAATGGAGAGGGGGAGGAATAGGAGAGAGAAGTGAGGTGCAGTGGAAGAGAAACATGAATTTACTAGTATAAAAAAAATGCTAATACATTAATTAATATAGGGAAATGAAACCATAGCAATCTAAAATATGACACGAACACATTCTTTTTATCATTTTCTATTTATTTCCTACTGTCCATTATCGGAACTTTTACTCTACCTTATATAAAAAAAAAACAGCCTCACAAGCACTAATACATAACTTAAAATATTTGTTCTTCCTTTGTGTTCTTTGCTGTGTTCCCCTCATCCCTATCCATCTTCCCATGACCTATCTTCCCTTCGGGTGTGAGTGAAGGTAAGTGGAGTGAGGCAAGAAAACCCTGACCTTCCCTAACGTGACCCACATATCACAGACAGACGCACGCTGGGAGATGGAGGAGTCGCCAGCCTTGTCCTGTCTCTCTCCTGCTCTTGTCTCTTTGTGTGCTGGGGATACTCGTAAACAGAATGTCTCATATGGGTTTGTTTTGTTGCGTCAACGTTTTGTTCTCTCATCAGGGTGGTTTTCAAAGGCCGTAGAGATGAGCAGTCGGGTTTTCATGGTTCTTTCGTGTTTTTTTTTTAAGTCAGGTTCTCTTTTTTTTTTCTTTTTGTCCTATTCAGTACTGATGTAGAATTTTAGTTAAAACTGTCTGTAAAATCAAGAAAACAGCCTTCAAGATCACTACATCTCTCGCTGGAGCCAGTTAAGAGTGGTGGAGACAAGACGCCAGAATGTTTAGGAATAAGGGCCACAATAATTTTCCAGTGTGTAAAGTTCTGAATTCACTTTTGACTGCCATGGCTTCTCTTCTTGTCTGAACCTTTTACTGCCAAAGTACAGAATTATAACCTTTCCACAATCACTTACAACTTTAAAAACACTTTCTTTTTTTATACAACTCACTTAAATAACATAACCCAGAAAAGATCCTCTCAGCCTTCAGTGCTTACATACAAATCAACGTCTCCTTTTCTGCCTCGTCTTCTTTCACAGTGTTCTTGACGCCCCGAGTAAAAACATGAAGGTGGAGGTATAGAGTAATATTCAGATACCAATGACTGACAACAGAACGAGTGATAAAGCGGATTAATTAAAGAGCTCATTGTTTTACTCGTTCACTAATACCGCTTTGTTAATGATGTGAGACAGCAAGCCATTAATCTCTCACAGTCAAGGCATAACTAACCTCTAAATTTTCCTCCTCCTCGTCTTTCCTTTTAACCGTTTTCATTTTCTCAGTCTCACTTCTTGGTGGTGTTTCTTTATTTATTTCTTTTTTATTATCTTTGTTGTTGTTGTAAGTACTTTATCATTGTTGTTTTTACTGTCTTCCACTTTTATCTTCTTTCTTTTGCTTTCCTCTTTTCCTCTCTTTCTTTCTCGTTCTTATTCCATTTTACTTTTATTTTTACTGCCATCTTGTTTCAATGCTTTGTTCTTCTGCCAACCTGTTCTTTATCATCCTCCATTTCCTACTCTCCTTTACTCCATTTCTCACTGTCTTATCATTCTCTTCTTCCTCCTCCTCTCCTCCTCTTTCTGACCTTGACCTCTCCATTGCTTCTCTTCCTTGTCAGTGACCTGCTTCTCTTCATCCTCCTTTTCCTTTTCCTTCTCGTTATTTTTTTTTTTTTTTCATTTTTCTCACCCTCCTCTTCTTCCTTCTCTTCTTCCTCTTTCTGACCTTGACCTGCCTAATGTTCCTCTGCCTTGCCTATGTCCTGCTCCTCTTCTTCCTCCCTTTCTTCCTTTTCGTCTTTGTATACTCTTCCTCTTCCTTTCCTTCTCCTCTTATTTCCTTCCCTAACGGTCCTGTTTCTCTTTTTTCCTCTTTTTATTTTCCCTCCTCTTTAGGTTTCTCGTCCTTCTCCTCGTCTTCCTCGTTCTTTTGTATTTCTCATGCAGGGACTGCCACGTGTAGGCTGGATGGCTTCTTGCAGTTTTCCTTATTTTTTTTTTTATGTTCTTGTGTTCTTCTTCTTCCTCCTCCTCCTCCTCCTCCTCCTCCTCCTCCTCCTCCTCCTTTTCCTGCTGCTGCTGCTGCTACTCCTAAATGTATCCTACCACTGCTTCTCTTCCTCCAGTTCCTCATCTTCCTCCTCCTCCTACTTCTGACACTATCCCTGCTGCCGCCGCTCCTCCTCCTCCTCCTCCTCCTCCTCCTCCTCCTCCTCCTCCTCCTCGTATACTTTTCCTGTTGGTGTTCCTTTCCCTCTCTTGTTTCCTGCCCTGACGGAACCCTGGAGACTCGAATTGCTCCGCTGCACCAGAATTCATGAGCCCAACTAACCTAACAAAGGCACTCAGCTAAGCGATGCTGCCGCACACCAACCACTGAGGCCTCGCCTTTCTTAATTCCTTCCCTCTCCTTATCGCCGGGACCTGTGCACGCCCCTCCCAGGTGACCCCATCAAAGGTGACGTAAACCTTTTATTTATGGGGATGTGGGTGTTTGGGTGGTTGTGGGTTCGGTTCGGGTGTGTGTGTGTGTGTGTGTGTGTGTGTGTGTGTGTGTGTGTGTGTGTGTGTGTGTGTGTGTGTGTGTGTGTGTGTGTGTGTGTGTGTGTGTCATACCTGTATTAATTTATCTCTTTTCTTCCTGTGTTATCGGCAGGTGAACATTTCCAAAGCCACACTCACCTGGAAAGACAAAAAATATTTCACTATTATCACTATCATTATCTCTTAAATCACCACATGAATAACCACAATACCACATACTTGATACAATTCCATAACAGAACGACATATATCCAGTCTTATCAGTGTCGAGGTAACGAGGTAATACATAGAAATAAAAGGACCAAATACACGCAATTATAAGTTATAGTGAGTAAAGGGAAGAAAGTAAAGAAGCATAACTATTGAGAGAGGCGCCCGAGTAGCCAAAGGGGATTTATATACAGTATGGTAAGAGTTCCTCCTCGTTAAATTAATTCCGGGTCAGGGCCATCAAGGAGCCACGACCTTCTACACACTCCCTTTGTTGTCCACGACCTTCTACACACTCCCTTTGTTGTCCATCTTCCCTGTCCTTCCTTCCTTCACATTCTCCTCTTCCTTCTTCCCAATTCCTGTTTCTCCCGTTTTCCTTCCCTTTATTCCTCTTATTTATCCAAACTAGACTCCTTTTCCCCTTCTTCCTTCTCCTCCTTCCACATCTCCAGCTCCTCTTCCTCCTACTTCTCTTTCTTATCTTCCAACTCCTTCTTCTCCTAATTCTGCTTTTCTGTTTCATCCTCTGGCTCTCCTTATCCTTCTCATCCTCCTTCTAATCCTCTTCCTCCTCCTCCTCTTTCTCCTCCTCCATCCCATCCTCTAACTCCTCTTCCTCCCTTTCATCTCCTCTTCCTCCTCCTCCTCCTCCTCCTCCTCCTCCTCCTGCTCGTCCTCCTCCTCTCCCTTCTGGTCGCAATATATCTACAATTTACATATTCAAGAAGCAGGTTCACCTCACAGGAGACAGTCAATGTTGTGAAATGTTATTGCCTTTTTTCCCCACACGTGACGCGCAAACGAAGCTTACTCGCCTCTGCCGCACCACTTGAGAAGAAGAAAGATGCAGTGGTAATGGTTATGACGGATTGGGTTGGTTGGGTTAGGTAAGGTAAGGTAAGGTAAGGTTTAGTTAGGTTAAATTAGGTTAGGTTAGTTTAGTGAGGTTTTAGTGAGGTTTAGAATGAGGTGAGATGAAATGAGGTTAGGTTAGGTTAGATTAGGATAGGTTTAGTTTGGTTAGGTTAGGTTAGTTTGGTTTAGTTTGGTTTGGTTACGTTAGGTTAGGTTAGGTTAAATTAGGCTAGTTTAGTTTGGTTCAGTTTGGTTTGGTTTGCTTTGGTTAGGTTAGGTATGGTTAAATTAAGTTATGCAATACATGATTCCCTTTATTTCATTGATAACCTGAGAAGTATCGTTACTTTTAATATGTTTTTTTATTCTTCATTCTTTTTGTAATAAGTAAAAAGTAAATCAGTAAGGATTAAAAAAGTCACACTCGCTCCAAATACTACAATATCAACAGCGGTAAAATGAAAATGTATTTACGATTACATATAAATAAATGTTCCTTTTACCGCCATGGATGCAGTGTCAACATTCTCAGCTACTTAAGTTTTGGGGAAACGCAGCTTTCATATTGTTTTCTTGGGGATTTCCACAATTTATGAGAGGACTAAACTGACCGGCGCTCCTTGGGCAAAGCTTCGGCATAATCCGCGAGTATATATATGATCTCAGCACAAGATTCTTACTGCCACATTTCGGGCATAATTATTTGTTGGTCTGGAAGTGCAGTGACTCACCACTACTACTACTACTACTACTTCCACAAAAAAAAAATAGTGAAAGATACTGAGATTTCTAATGTATCTTCTTTATCCTAGTAATAGTTTCTCTTTTTATATATATATATATATATATATATATATATATATATATATATATATATATATATATATATATATATATATATATATATATATATATATATATATATATATATATATATATATATATATATATATATATATATATATATATATATATATATATCTGGGTGATCGGTCATGAAAAAAAACAAGACAGACAGACAGACACAGACAGAGAAGCAGAGAGACAGGTAGAAAGACGAACATACACAGATAGATAGATAGACAGATAGATAAACATACTAGATACGTAGATCCATAAATAAATACATAGATAGATAAACAGACACACAGAAGAACTAGATAAAGGAGAAAATGGGGCAGAGACAGAACCAAAAACAAAGTTAGGAGTAGACGGAGTTTCATTAACGGTGTTTGAGGAGAGAAAAAGAAAACGCTGAGACACGAGTCTGACCTGGCGGAAGGCGAGAAGCCAGGGATTAATTCGGGGATCGGGTGACAGCGAGGAGACAAAATGAAGAGGAAGCGTCTACGCAAGTGAGGAAAAAGACGTGGCTCTAATTTTTAAAGGAAGATATAAAATGAACTAGATAGAATAAAATACATTACTAAATAATAATAATAATAATAATAATATGATAATGATATGATAATAATGATATTAATAGTAATTATTATTATTATTATTATCATTATTATTATAATTATTATTATTATTAAATATATATGACTTAACAAAGACAAAATAGATTTTCTAAAAAGAATCCATATAAATTTCGTAATTATACACACAAAATTAAACAGAAGTGTCTAGCAAACGTAGAAAAATAAAAGAAATAAATAAAAAATACTGTTAAAATAGACACAGATGGAGCCGGTGATGAGAAAACAGTTTTGAGGAACATTTACTGTTACGTTATATCTTAGAAAGAAACTTTAAAATAATAAGGGAAGAATTAAGGGGAGAGGAGAGGAGAGGAGAGGAGAGGAGAGGAGAGGAAAGCAGAGGATAGTAGAGCAGGGTAGTGTAGAGGAGAGGAGAGGAGAGGAGAGGAAAGGAGATGAGAGTAGAGAAGGATAGTGTAGAGGAGAGGAGAGGAGAGGAGAGGAGAGGGGACAAGGCAAGGCAGGACAGACAGAACAAGACGACACAATTCAAGACAATTCAACAATACACAAACCAAAAGGAGACAAGAAAAAACAAAACAAAATAAGATAATAGAGGAGATAAGAGAAGAGAAGAGAGAAGAAAACAGAACAGCACATAACAGGAAACAAAATATAAATGCTTTCATCTTCACTAAATACACTTAAAGAGATAAGCCTTTAGAGAAAAATAAAACTACTACACGTGATCCTCGAGGACTAAAGGATGATTCACGTGAACGAAGGCGAATTACAATCAGCGGGGATGCTCGGCTGAAGTTTAATTAGTGACGATAGACAAATGAGCAGCGCGTGCCGGATATTAATGAAGGTGAGAAGATTAAGGCGTATATTAGCTCAGAGGGAAAGTGTGTGTGTGTGTGTGTGTGTGTGTGTGTGTGTGTGTGTGTGTGTGTGTGTGTGTGTGTGTGTGTGTGTGTGTGTGTGTGTGTTTTACTAAGATCATATTGTTTTCTTAAACGTTTTGTTCTCTCATCAGCACTATTTCTAAAGCCACATATATTATTAGTCGTGTTTTCGTGTTTTTTTTTTTTATCTACAAAGCAGGATCTGTTAAACTGATTAGATTTATTAAAACACTCTTTGAAAACACCACTTGGTATAGGAAACTTGTAAGTACCTCAAGATATATTGACGTTTCTCTTCCATTGTAGTTTTCACAATAAATTATTGAAAGTAGAGAAAGTAAGACGCTGGAACCTTCAAGAAAGCCATTATTAAATGTCATCAAATGGAAAAAACGTAACATTACCAGAGAATAAAAAAAAAAAAAATACGGATTAATTAGTAAATATTATGAGCTTCCGTCTTCCACCAGTCTTCAAAAAAAAAAGTAAATCATTATCCCCTTTAAACAAAAAATCATACATATCACAACTCTACGAAGACTTACAAGATGGGACATTGATGCAAGACTCAGTCACCAGATAAGCAAAAACTTAACCTAACACTTTTTCCATTAGATACTTTTTTTTTCCCTCCATCAGAGTTATTGGTGACGTTCATGCCTTTATTTTTCTCCTTTTCCCCGTTAAGATTCATTCCTAGTACTTTCTCTTTTTTTGTCGTTTTTTTATTCTTTACTCTCTCTCTCTCTCTCTCTCTCTCTCTCTCTCTCTCTCTCTCTCTCTCTCTCTCTCTCTCTCTCTCTCTCTCTCTCTCTCTCTCTCTGTGTCATCCGCAGTGTGTCGCAGAGCTTAGTTTATTTTTTTTATTGTGTGTGTGTGTGTGTGTGTGTGTGTGTGTGTGTGTGTGTGTGTGTGTGTGTGTGTGTGTGTGTGTGTGTGTGTGTGTGTGTGTGTGTGTGTGTGTGTGTGTGTGTGTGTGCGGTAAGAGATAGCAGCACCACCGCCACACTCACGGACACAAATCAAGACAAACTGCCATAAAAGTATAGCTAGTGGAGGGTAGTCCCGTTTCTACCTCGTTGACACACACACACACACACACACACACACACACACACACACACACACACAAGGGTTGTACATGATTCTCAATAATTTTCAACTAAATCGGATGACTAACGGTATTTTCCTTTTTAATTCATGCTGTAATAGGTAAAAAGTAGACCATTTATCATATTAATTTCAACAATACAATAAATACAAGTTCCCTTTATCGCCGTGTATGTAAAGCGCTGGACATCTGATTGAATGCAAACGTCTATCTACTTTGCATTTATTTATATTTATGAATGCACTCACATGTAGTATATACGTAAATGAATGTGTTTTAGTGATGCAATATATATTCGTTCACGTGTGAGCTTCTTATGCATATCCCATACCTTGTAATAGTGTGGTAAGTTATTAATGACGTTTATAGGCAATGAAGGTTCTGCTACTGCTGCTACTACTACCACTACTACTACTACTACTACTGCTACTACTGCAGGGAAAGGGGTGGTACAGAGCTGGCCAGAACTGAGGCTGAAATGGAGAGGGATGAGTTATTCTCGACATATGTGTTGTAGTGGTGTGTTGGGCTTCATGAATGCCAGCAGTGTGTGTGTGTGTGTGTGTGTGTGTGTGTGTGTGTGTGTGTGTGTGTGTGTGTGTGTGTGTGGACGTGATGACTGCCTGAATAAATGGTGCCCAATAAACGGTGATTGAGGCAGCTTAGCATGACAACATTGAGGAAACTGTAAATTTTGTACAACACTGACGAAACTGACACACACACACACACACATACACACACACACACACACACACACACACACACACAACATACACACACTCACACACACACACACACACACACACATAGTGGGAGAGAGAGTTTAATAGTAGTGAGAGATGGAAACAAACGGTGCACTGTTAAGGATAAATGTATGCGTGTGCTGTGCTGTTACGTATCAAGAACGAGACATTTGGGGGATAGATGCGTGACTTTTACGACGCTGTTTGTGGGGCGGGATGCTAATGAAAGGAGACGAAGATGCTGCCTTTTTTTTTTCTGCATTTTTTTCCAAGGCGAAATTGCTACTGGTTATGTATTTATTTTTCATATCCATGCTCTGTTTTTATTTTATTCTTTTTACTTACTTTCGTTTAGTATTAACAGACAGAATAGAAAACAGCAAAATCTAGCACGTGTGTTTGGTGAATTCAACAGCAATCAACAGGATCAAAAGCAATTCTCTCATAAAGAGAGTAAAACTGGTACATAACATTTGCAGTATACCTGCTGTGAAACAAAATTAGCCAATAAAATATATAAAGTCAGACAAAAGAACTAAGAAAATATAATTACTTAATGGAATGGAATGAAGAAGTTATGTGATAGCATTAACAAAACCACTGTAAAAAATGATAAGAAAATATTAGCACTAGCTGCAACATAATAAAGAATTGTTGTTACGTGGTAACAATAGAAATAGCGAAAATAATGAAAAAAAAAGAGATAAGAGAAATAACTATGCCAGCTGCAGCGGAATGGAGCAGTTACGTGATGTGATTACTTAAGTTACCGAAAATGAATTGATAAAACATGCAGTGAAATAGTTACCTGATACCAATTAGTGGTATTACGTATTGTTAAAAGAAAAAAAATATATGAATGTACTTGCCGTCACGAGAACAAATATACTAAAAAATAATTAGTAGAATGCGTAATAAAAGAGATACCTGGTAAGAATTAATAAAACTACTGACAAAAGAAAAAAAGCATGAATGCATTGGTAGAAGCTGCAGTAGAATAAAGTTACGTGATATGATTATTAAAGTTACCGATGAAAGAGAAAAAAAAAATATTAGTACAACCTGCAGTGGAATGCCTGACACGATTAGTAAAGTTACCGATCCAAGAAAAGAAAAAGTAAGAACGTAGTGGTAAAAGCCGCAGTGGAATTAGAATATCTGATGCGATTACTAAAGTTAAAGATGAAAGAAAATATGATGCAATTACTAAAGTTATCGATGAAAGAAAATATAATAAGAAAATACCGCACCTGTACCAAACCACAATGAAATCAAGAAATCACCAGGTGTAATTGGTAAAGTTACTCAGAATTACGAATACTGACAAAGAACAACAGATTACCTACGTACCGCATACCTGTCCGGCTGAGGCACGAGTTCGGCCAGGTGCGAGGAGGAGGAGGAGGAGGAGGAGGGATAATACCACCAATTCCTCCAGCAATACATGTTGGTATGAAATTAACCAAACAGTTAGGATAATAAAGGAAGTCAGGGGGGAAATATTTGGAATACGAGTGTGGTGAGAGCGGAATAGAGTGCGTGAGTGTGAGAGGGAGCGAGGGAGGGGAGGACAGTGGCAGGGAGAGGAAGGAGAGGAGGACTGTGGCAGGGAAAGGAGGGAGAGGAGAACTGTGGCAAGGAGAGGAGGGAGGAGAAGGAATATGGTAGGGAGAGGAGAGGAGGGACTGTGGCAGGGAGAGGAGGGAGAGGAGAACTGTGGCAAGGAGAGGAGGGAGAGAAGGACTATGGTAGGGAGAGGAGGGAGAGGACTGTGGGAGGGAGAGAAGGGAGAGGAGGGCTGTGGCAGGAAGAGAAGGACTGGTGGTGCGTTGAATTTGGGAGATGTGGAGACGCAAGCACGCACGCACGTCCACACGCCACGCTGACTGAGGAAGGAGGAATGGACCACCACCACCACCACCACCACCACCAGGTACAAGACGGCGAGGTAAAAGTGCAGGGAAGCAAAATCGTGAAATAACTGTAGCAAAAAATAGAAAGAAAAATGGAAGAAAGGAGAAAGTTTCGTGACCAAGTGAAAGGATGTTTCTGCGAATGCCTAAAACAACGACTTCCTTCATTTCTTTGTTGTTGTTGTTGTTGTTGTTGTTGTTGTTGTTGTTGTTGTTGTTGTTGTTTCAGCAGCAGACAAGGTGAAGCTTTAGTCCTGCCGCCGCCCAATCATGGGAACGACCACAAAGCAACGACCCGGAGTGACTGTTGTGACTGGAATGACGCAAATAAAGACCTAATTTGGGAGAAAGCGGTGGTATGTTGAGGGTACAGCGTGTGGTGGTGTGAGTCTGTGCACTACGCATTACATTCCCTGACCTCCGCGTGATTATAACGACGTGGTGGTGGTGATGGTGGTGGTGGTGGTGGTAGTGGTGGTGGTTGAGTTTTTGGTTTGAAGTTTTTTTTTTTTTTTTTTTAATATCCTTCTTTCACGATTTTTTTTTTATTTATTTATGTTTTATTCTCTTACGCGCACGTGCATCCACATACAAACAGACAGACCGGCACACACACACTATTATCACAATCTATCATTATTATTGTTATTACTGAGATTAATACTTTTTAATATCTTTTAACAATTTTCTTGATCTTCTTAAGCGCGCGTATATGCACACGCATGCACGAACGCAAACACACACACACACACACACACACACACACACACACACACACACACACACACACACACACACACACACACACAATTATTACCATTATTACTATTACTATTATCACAAATACACAGTTATTATCACCATTTTTATTACTAATATTAAATACACACACACATACACACACACACACGGCTGACTATTTACACGCATTAAAATATTTTTCGAATTCAAGTAAAAAACAGTAACGTGACACTGACAAATTTCTGTGTATCTGGCATATTTTTTTCCCCACTCACTCAGGAATTTATTTACGATCATTAAAAGGGACGGAGAGACACAGACACACACAAAAAAAGAGACAAGACGGTAAAAAAAAAAACGAGGTAGGACATAATTCCCGACAATATATTACCCCAGTGCGTTGCGTGCATTAGCATATATTTAACATGAATATTCTAATACAGCCGCACCGCCGCTTCCATCAATTTCCAGATTCAAACTCAATTTTCCGCCATGAATTTCCAGGCTGACGCTCGTGTTGGTATTTTCGGGAGAGTGAAATGACAACTTGGAAACTTTTTTTTTTATGTATGAATGTATGTTTGCTTTTACATGCAGTTAGTACGTGTGTGTCTTTTTCCTCTTCTTCTCTTACTCACATTCTCTCTCTCTCTCTCTCTTTTTTTTACGTAAGGGGGACTTTGGTCAACGCCACTTGATAAAAAAAAAAGTTCCAGGTCCAGTGAAGGTGCCAGTCCCTAGAGAAAACAACTCAAAAATTAAATCTAGAATTCCCACGTGATGTGTTTTGCATTCATGATCGTCAGTCTTCATAATTCCACTACAGGACAAAGCCATGTCTTAACCCTGCTCCACTCAGTTCCTTAATTAAGCTGCTCGTATATTTCAGGCCAGTTCAGATAAACTCATTATTTTCAATTCATATCCGCGTGTACTGTGAACGTGTTTCCCCCATTCTATGCATTTCCAATAAGGTGTCATGACCGGAGTGTTGCATATATTTACATTATCTACTATCGTGTTACCGGATAAAAAATACTCAGTCAGTTTTAAAAGTTAACTTAATTAATATTTTACATTTCTTATATGGAAAATCTTGAGAAGCTCGCATATGATCTTACGTTTCCCTTGTATCGCTAACCTGTACTGTTACCATACTTGTCACGTTCGCCTCGTCTCACCTCTCATTCAGGTATTCTCAGCGCACCGTATGGACGTTGTGTGTGTGTGTGTGTGTGTGTGTGTTATGGTTTATAGCCTTGATCATTTGGTTCTTGCTGGACTGTGTTACGTGTGAGTTTTCTTTCACTTCGTAATTTTGTGAGATGTTTTGTTTTTTGTTTCTAATTCTCCGTTGTCATTTTTATTAACAATTGCAGTGGTGATGCGACTCTTGCCTGACTTTTTTTTTCTTGTTTTTTTATCTTTTCGTTCGTCTCTGGCAATGTGAAGTCTTCGTTGCAGAACTTGAGTCCCATTCCAGATGGCTGATACATAAGACGTCTTTCTTTTTTAGTGAAAGGTTTGTAATCACTGCACTACATCAATTCTGACACACACACACACACACACACACACACACACACACACACACACACACACACACACACACACACACACACACACACACGGAGCTAATCCATCTTATAATTTTGTATCCCATCGTCACTACCACCACCCCCCATCGCTCTTCTTCCTAATCCCTCCCTCCCTCCCTCCCTCTCTCCCTCCTAATCCCTCTCCCCCTTCCCTCTCCCTGATTCCTTGATTATGCTCCATTCTCTGAAATTGGGACTGGGAAATTCGGCGTAAATTCTTTCCACTCTTTCTTAGTTAAGTAATCACCATTTCACTGCTAATATAATTCCGCCTCACCAGCCGCGCCACTGCCTTCACGCCCACCTGGCCACTAATTACTGCCTCTCTCTCTCTCGCTCTCTCTCTCTCGCTCTCTCTCCACACCTGTATATACGTGCTTTACCGTGGTGTTGCGAGTGCCTGCAGTGAAAGGGAAGTGTTCTGGGCAGGTAAAAATAATTGTAGTGAAGAGGATAATACATCGAAAGGGCGTGAAGGAAAAGTAAATGAAGGGGTAAATAGAGGTTGGGAAAAAATACTATAGTAAGTGAAAATTATGCAGTTTATATGAAAAATTAATGGAATGATACTGTGAGGAAAAGTGGAAATGAAGGGGAAATAAGGGAAAATATTGAGGTGTATAAAAATTAGTTATACAGTTAAAGTAAATAATACTGAGGAAAACGTATGTGAAGAAGAAGGAAAATATACAAAGAGGGAAAATAATAATGAAGGATAATAGGAAGGAAAACAGTGAAGAAAAATAATACACTGAAACAAATAAGAGAAAGAATCTAGTACAACAATAAATGAAAACAACGAAATGAGAAATAGTGAAAGAAAACGATGTAGTGAATGAAAACAATAGTAGTGAAAATTAATAACGAGAGAAACTAAAAACACTGAAGGGAAACAGTACTCGTACAGCGGAAAAAGAAAAAAAAAATAACGAACCACAATCCACACGTCGCTGCCACACAAGAGGGAGGGAAGCCCCGTAACATTAACCCTTTCATAGCTCGTTAATCTTACCCATAATCATCTCAAAGGATAATTTTGGTAATACAGTCTCTGAAATGCGTAGTTATGTACAGTTATGGTCATATATTGTTAACATCCAAAGCAGTAAAAATAAAATACAGTTTCATGGACAGATAAAGATAGAGAATAAAAGACTAATTTTGTATTTCCTAGCACACAGGATCTGAATGTCACAAAAGACGGCTATAGCAGTGAAAGGGATTTACAGTCAAGGGGGTAAAAATAATGAAGTACCGGCAATGGAGGGAATTACATAAATCCATTGCCTTGTTACAATAAATGAGAATAAGGAGCATGCATCGCCACGTGCAAAGGAAAAATCAGAGGTTCACTGCAGCCATAATGATGTGAAAATACAACACACTACAATGCTGAGGAAAAATATGGGAAAAATATATAATTAATTACGCACTCGAAAAAAATATACATGTTGTAATGATCATGGGAGAGAAAAAATTATACACCTGTCGCGCGGGGAGAGAAAAATAAATAACGATTAAAAATACATAGGTGTGTATTTTGAAGTGGTTAATGTTATCAGTGTGACACGAAAGCACGTGATAATCTGCGTGTTGTGTGCGCCTGGTTTTGATAATATAAGACATTATATTTTTTATATATTTTTAAGCATCAACCTTTGCAAATAACATTAAGAGGCAGCTAATTCCCACAGTACATATACATACAATACAAAAAACATGCAAATTTAAATTACTTAGAGCGTCAAGTGTTTCTGTCTAACAACTTCGCACCATCGAGATCCAATTGGGATAGAAATAAAAAAAGAAAAAAGAAATAATAACAATAATAATAATAAAAAGAAAAAGAAGAAGAAGGAGAAGAAGGAGAAGAAGACGAAGAAGAAACAAAAGAAGAACAAGACGAAATTCCAAAATCATTCCGATTCTATCAAAAAATGTATCCACAAATAAAAAATAATTAAAAAAGCCCCAAGAATATATTGTAATTAGACCCTGAAAACATTGAAAGCGACATCGCCCGTGTGACAGTTTGAGCTCGAAGTTAGAGAGGCAAGAACGAGGATGTCTGGTCACGTGCAAAAGACAGATGAGGAGTGGGTCGGGAGAAGGATGCTGCAGACGGATTCACCAGGCAGAAGAAAGAGAGGAGGACCAAAGAGAAGGTTCCTGGATGCACTGGAGGAGGAAATGCAGTTGATAGGTGTAACAAAGGAAGACACAGAAGACAAATTAACGGGAGCAGCTGAAAGAAAAAAAAAAGGCTGAATGCAACAAAAGAAGA
>NC_087177.1:8495000-8500000 GCF_035594125.1 Scylla paramamosain
GTATGTATGTATGTATGTATGTATGTATGTATACGTGCATGACTAGTTAATCCCTCCACAAATAAATAAAATAAATACGATAAGAGACACAAGACTTAGAAAATTACGGCTTAACTTAGAAGACGATGCAGGTAAGGTACATATAAGCTGTTGTATGTATGTATGTATGTCTGTATGTATGTATGTATATGCCTCTTCCACCCCTACACAAGATAAATGAGAGATACATAAAGAGTTAGAAATTACGACTCAGGTGCAGGAGACAATACACAGGTGAGGTGCAGGTAAGCGGCTCCGACCTCAGCACACCTTTAAATGCAGGTGTGAGGTAAAGCAATTCAGGTAAGAAGTATAGATGCAACGTGACTCTCCCGCCGCCAGGTGAAGTATAATACCACACACACACACACACACACACACACACACACACACACACACACACACACACACACACACACACACACACACACACACACCGGTATCACGAAGCGTCACAGAGATCAAAGTAGTTTTTTTCTTTCCTTTTTTCTTTTATTCTCAAGTTTGTTCATACTTTTTTCTTTTTCCATGTCCTTATTTTCTTCCAATACTCGCATCCATCCGCGTGTCTATTATCTCTCTCTCTCTCTCTCTCTCTCTCTCTCTCTCTCTCTCTCTCTCTCTCTCTCTCTCTCTCTCTCTCTCTCTCTCTCAGACGTATATTTAGATTATCCAACTAGGTCACTTTCCACCTTTCCGTTTGTTTGTGCGTATGTATGTAATATGTATACCTGTCGTTCTTTGTGTGTGTGTGTGTGTGTGTGTGTGTGTGTGTGTGTGTGTGTGTGTGTGTGTACGCACCCATGCAAACGGCAGTAATCTTTACGATCTCGCAACTTCGTGTGAGGAAAACAAATACTCGCACTCGGAAATGTATGACGAGAAATTATTCCAAGGAGAAAAAAATAATAATAATTCATCACAAACTATACGACTGATGCAATGAAACACGAAAAGGGAATGAAGCGCGTGGAGGAGGAGGAGGAGGAGGAGGAGGAGGAGGAGGAGGAAGCAAAAGGTGAAAGAAAGGTCGGAGTTCAAAGTCACACAAGTACAGACAGAATTGAGTGCGCGGTATATAACTTCCCTCCACACTCAAGGTCGTGACAGCTTTAAAGTTTCTACCTCAAATACGCCAAGTTTTAAGTCCCCCCACCCACATAAATACAGGAAGTTGAGGCAGAAAGGCACGAGTTAATGCTGGCGATGAAAATATTGCTTCCTACTTCCTTGTTACATGAAATCTTTTAAAATTCTAATATGCTGCATTTTCAGTAAATATCTAATACGTTTATATGAATCCTATCAAGAATTTCCCTTACTTATTTAACTTTTTTTTTATTTATTTACCATTTACTTTTTTTAGTGGAAAATTTTCTTGTCTTTCCTCATAAAAATATATGAACATAAGAGAAACTGCAAAAAGCTGTAGGTCTACACGTAGCAGTCTCTGTAATACAAGAACATACATATCTAGTGCATACAGTACGAGTATATCCACCTTCCGTTCCCATCCGTAAAACCACCTGATCTTCTTTTTAAGTAATCTTATTGGCTCTGTACTACAAAAACTGATTACAGAGTTTATTCCATTCATTTATCACCTGTGTGCGCTTTGTGGGTGAAAATGTTCAGTGACTGATTCTGCCGTGACTCTGAACGTGCTAATTTGAGGAGCCATGCTGAGACACGAGAACAAAACAATTAATAGCACCAAAAGTAATGCACGAAATCTTTAAGCATCTACAAGAAAGAAGGAGAATAAAAAAGAATATATTTTACATTTTCTACCCAGTTTAAAGATTGCAGGTGGCTGTAGAAGAAGTAAAGATGTTTCAGTGATTAGAGATTAACGAAAAAAAGTACTAAAGACCAGTCAGAGTACAAGTAATTGGAGTTTCAAGGATATTTTCACGTTTCCAGTGACAGTTTAACGAAGCCCGTGTACCATCAAAGGAGAAAAACACCCATACGGACCCAACCAATCACCTCTGTGGCCTTTGAAAACAATGCTAATGAGAAACTTGTACGTTTTAGAATAGCAGACAAGGAGTGGAATCTACCTTACGTTACAACAGTTATGTAAAGCTCAGGGTACATGGTAAAATTTTCAGCGCACGATTCAATAGAGGATTTCATTAGACGTCTCCTACTGCTTGTCTCCCTCTTCTTTCTCCTCGTACTCCTCTTCCTCTTCTTCCTCCTCCTTCTGTTTCTCTCCTTCTTCTTTCTCCCAGCACTTCTCTTCTTCTGTTTTCTCTTAATCCTCATCTCCATTTCCTTTCTCTTCATCCTGGTACTTTCCCTTTACCTTCTCCTCTTCTTCCTCTCCCTCTTTCTCGTCATTCTGGTCCTCTTCCCCTTTCTTTCTCCTCCTGGCTCTGTCCCTCTCCTTTCTTTTTTTCTACTCTTCTTCCTCCTCTTCCTCCTCCTCCTCCTCCTCGAAAAAGTTCCCTCATACTCACGAAAGTGCTAGAAAGTATGTTGCAATTTGGATAACCTGTGTAACCCTCCTCCTCCTCCTCCTCCTCCTCCTCCTCCTCCGTAGTTCCCACCTACTATGGCATCCTCTATCATCCCTATCGCCACCCTCTCATCTCTTTCTCCTCCGCCTCTTCCACTTCCACCGTTTCTTGCCTCCTCTTCCTCCTCCTTCCTCTTTTCATCCTTAGTTCCTGTTTTGTCTGCCATAACCCCGGCCACCTCCCTCACTTCCATCATCTTATCCTTGTCCACGTCCTCCTCCTCCTCCTCCTCCTCCTCCTCCTCCTCCTCCTCCTCCTCCTCCTCCTCCATTATTCTCTGTTCCTCCTATTTTTCATCAACTAAAGCCTCTTCCATTGTCATCACTTCTTACCCTCTCCTCCTCCTCTTCTTAACCTCTTCCTCCTCCCCTGTCCTCCTCCTCTTTCATTACTTCTGTATTTTTGTTCCTCCTATTTTTTCATCTATTATCTCTTCTACTATCATCGCGACTATTACTATCACAGCTCTCCTTCTCTCCCTCCTCTTAACCTCCTCTTCCTCTTAATCTCTCACTATCATCATCACTATCACCAGTCCCCTCCGCTTCTTCCTCTTAATCTCTTCTCCTCCCCTTCCTCTTAATCTCTCCTCCTCCTCCTCCTCCTCCTCTTCCTGCGGCGCGGGAAGAAACATCGTACCCAAGCGACGGTCACCAGTGTGTCAACAAGACCCGTTTGGAACGCGTAATTAGGGAGGCAAGCGTCAACAGGAGGACACACACAGACACAGACACACACACACACACACACACACACACACACACACACACACACACACACCTGTTTGACTTATATGTTTTCGTTCATAAGTGTGTGTGTGCGTGTGTGTGTGTGTGTGACAATTTCTCTTTCATTTTCACAATCAATCAATCAGTCAATCTCTCTCTCTCTCTCTCTCTCTCTCTCTCTCTCTCTCTCTCTCTCTCTCTCTCTCTCTCTCTCTCTCTCTCTCTCTCTCTCCATTATCACAATTGCAGCTGTTATTGGAAGTGGAATTATTGGTGTCATTATTATTATTACTATTATCATTATCATTATCACTGTTATCACCCCCTCAATAATGATCATCATCATCATTATTAATATTACCATCTCGTAAAAAAAAAAAAAAGAAAGAAAGAAAGAAATAGATACAAAATATTTTAATATAAATAACAGCAGAAAGGGTGAATGTGTGCGTAATGCGAGTGTCTGCTTAAAACTACCTTTATCATTTGAGGGAAAAAAATAAATGTGTTGAATTTGAGAATTTTCGCTGGGTCAAAATATTAATTTGCACGAAAAAAAAACACAAACATAATTAAAACTTTTAGTCTAAATGTTGCGTAAAAAATAATGATAATTTCTCTCTTTATTATTTATTTTTCTATAATCATCCATTACTTATTTATTGTTTATTTATTTATCCATGTCCGAATTTTGTTTATATGTCATCCCGTATTTAGATGGAGATTATTATTATTATTATTATTATTATTATTATTATTATTATTATTATTATTATTATTATTATTATTATTATTGCTATATTATTATTATTACTATATTATAAGTAGTAGTAGTAGTAGTAGTAGTAGTAATTTTCTTGATGTTATTTAGAAAAACAACAAAATACTACTACTCCTACTACTACTCCTACTACTACTACTACTACTAATAATAATAATAATAATAACTACCACCACCACATCCACACACTACCACCACCACCACCACCACCACCGCAACCACCATAAGCGAAGCGAAAAAAAAAAAAAAAAATACCTCACTACTTCAGGTTAACAAAAACATGAAATCACTCACTCACTCACTCACTCACTCACTCAGCCAGGAAAGAAGGAAAAGAAAAGAATAGAGAGCAAGGGGCGGGAAGGAGCATAGGGGAAAGGGAGGGCTGGTGGGAAGAGCATCTCGAAGCCTCGCCACAATACGAACGAATCACCAAGGAAGCTTTTGAACCTTACACGAATCTTTTTTTTTTTTTCAGTCCAGGTCCATCATCATAAGGTGAATTTCCTGGCCTTCCCCACGGCCTATTTTTTTTCACAATGGAGAAGGAGGAGGAGGAGGAGGAGGAGGAAATAAGAGAATGAAGAATGCGGAGACAACGAAGGGAATGGCGAGAACAAGAAGAACAAGAATGAAAGAAAGAAAGAAGAAAGAAAAAGAAAGGAAGGAAGGAAGGAAGAAAAAGAAAGAAAAGAACAAAGAAAAAAGAAAAAGAAAGAAAATAAAAAAAAGAAAAGTATAGAAAAATGAAAACGAAAAACATAAGCACGAGGATGAGAAGCAAAAGGAGGAGGAGAAAATAATCACACACGCACAAAAAAAAAAAAAAGACACAGCTAAACATACAGAGCAAGTATCCTGTGCTCCTTCATCAGGATTAGCGCTCCCTCATCCGAGAGTAAATCCGGCTGTGTGTGTTTTAAGGCC
>NC_087177.1:8502500-8532500 GCF_035594125.1 Scylla paramamosain
TCCCCTTTCCTTCCTTCTAACTTTCTTCCTATTAATTTTCTCTCAATCTCCCTTTCCTCTCTTACTCTCCTTCTTTCCCTCCATCCCTACCTCCCTCTTCACTACCATGCTCTCTTTACCTAATGCTTTATCATATGTTTTCCTCCCTCCTCCTCTTCCTTCCCTTCCTCCTCTAATCACTCCTGAGAATTTCCTCCATCTGTATCCTCCTCCCTCTTTATCCTCACTTTTCCGCCTCGTCCACCCTTCTTTATCCCCTCTTCCACTTCCTTATCTCTTTCCTTCCACGCCTTATTATTCCTCCTTCTTCCAACTTTCATTGTTATTTCTCTACTTCCCTCCCTGCATCTCTCTAATTGCTCTCCTTTCTTCCCTCCTTACTTAACCGACTCTCATTCCTTTCTATCTTCCGCTTCTCCCTCTCTCTTTCTCCCTCTCTCCTTTCTTCGTCTTTGCCTTTCTCAGTATTTCATCCGCTTCCTTTTTTTTATATCTTCCCGTTTTTCTCTGTCTTCTTTATCTAATTCTACTCATTTCTCTCATTTCCTTAATCGAATATTTCTTCCTCCTTCTCCTCCTATCTTTTTCCTATTCCTCTCCTTCCCTCCTCTCCTGCGTTCCTTCATCTTCCTTCCTATTTTGTCTAATAACACCACCTCATCTCTTTCCTTAACGTAATCCTTCCTCCTTATGCTTCCTACCCCCTTCCTTCACTTTTATGTACCTTTCCTTTCCCTGATCCTACTCTTTCCTCTTCATTCTCCGTTTCTTCCTATCCCTTCTCAACCCTTTCCTTTTTTCCATTATTTTCAAACCTTTCCTTTCTATCTCTCTCCCATCCTCCTTCATCCCATTTTTTTCCTTCCTCTTTTCTACCTCTCCTTGTTCCTCCCGTCTTTTCTCCCTATCTCTCTCCATCGCTCTTCATCACTTTTCATTCCCTCCCTCTCCTCGTCTCTTCACTGATCCCTTCTTTTCTTTCCTTATCTTCCTATTCTCTCTCAAATCATCCTTCCTCCCCCATCCCTTTCCTACTTTCGTTTACATCCCTATCTCTCTATTCTTCTCTCAAATCTCCTCCTTCATCCCTTTTTCAGTCCCTCGCAATCTCCCCATCACCATCTCTCACCCCCTCCCTCTCTCCCACAGCCTTTTCCTGCGTCCATCAGCATCCCAGCCACTCACAGCCATGCATCACCAACACAGCCATAAATCGCCCTCTGTAAACAGCACATTAATACATCTTGGAGGCTGTGTGTGTGTGTGTGTGTGTGTGTGTGTGTGTGTGTGTGTGTGTGTGTGTGTGTGTGTGTGTGTGTGTGTGTGTGTGTGTGTGTGTGTGTGTGTGTGTGTGTGTGTGTGTGTGTGTGTGTGTGTGTGTGTGTGTGTGTATCTCACCTTGATTTGTTATCGGCAGGTTGCCATTTTCACTCACCTGAAAAGAGATAGATAGATATTTATTAGTATTATTGTCATCAGTATTATTATTATTATTATTATTATTATTATTATTATTATTATTATTATTATTATTATTATTATTATCATTATTGTTCGTATTATATTGTTGTTACTACTGCTGCTGATGATGCTATTATTATTATTATTATTATTATTATTATTATTATTATTATTATTATTATTATTATATCATTACAAAACTGTTTTCACCGCAACAGTAATACTAATAGCAGTACAGTGGTGTCATTATTGTTATTCCTGTAGCATGCAATCGTTTAGTTTTTTTTTTTTCCAGAGATGTATTATTATAACTGTCAAACTCATCTCTCTCTCTCTCTCTCTCTCTCTCTCTCTCTCTCTCTCTCTCTCTCTCTCTCTCTCTCTCTCTCTCTCTCTCTCTCTCTCTCTCTCTCTCTCTCTCTCTCTTACACACTAATATAATTCAAATTCGAATCTTCTTAAAATCTCATTTATGTATTTTCCGATGCATTTCTAATAGCAGTTTCCTTCCTTTCCTTAAGTTTTTTCCTATTTGCATTTCTCCCTGCTTATTTTTTTCCTGTAAAAAGAAACAAAAGTAAACAGTTAAACATTATTTTATAATTTACTTCATGACCTTTTCCTCCAATGTTCACTTTCCAAGAACTCATTTACTTTCTCTCTCTCTCTCTCTCTCTCTCTCTCTCTCTCTCTCTCTCTCTCTCTCTCTCTCTCTCTCTCTCTCTCTCTCTCTCTCTCTCTCTCTCCTACTTCTTGCTAATTTGCCTTCCTCAGTATTCACTTTTCTCCCACCTTTAATTTTCCACACGTTCCTATTTCTAACCCTTTCATTTCTTTTTATTCTGACCTACTCCCACGCCACCTTCTTCCCCCATTCCTCCTCCTCCTCCTCCTCCTCTTAAGACCCTCCACATTTCGCGTCTACCGCCCCACAGGATTAAAAGAAGCATAGGATCTTCGCGTTTGCTGAAGGAGGTCAAAGAGGACGATGGGAACGAGGAGCACAAGAAAGAGGAAGAGGAAGAAGAGGAGGAAGAGGAGGAAGAGGAGGACGAGGAGGACGAGGAAGACGAGGTGGACGAGGAGGACGACGGAAATGAAGAGGAGTGCTTGAACGAAAAGGAGGAGGTGGAGGAGGAGGAGGAGGAGGTGGAGGAGGAGGAGGAGGAGGAGGAGGAGGAGGAGGAGATCAAGGATGAAAAAAGTGAGGAGGAGGAGGATGAGAAGTGAAATTATGGAAGAAAAGGAGGAAGACGAGACGAGGAGGAGAAGAAGAAGGACGTGAAGGAAGAGGAAAGAGAAGATGATGAAAGTAAGTGAGAGTAAGGATGGAGTAAAGAAGGAAGGCAAGAGGAGGAGGTGTAGGAGCAGAAATAACAAAAAATATGAAAGTATAAAGAAAAAATAAGCAGAGAATGAAACCAACCGTGTGTGTGTGTGCGTGCGTGTGTGTGTGTGTGTGTGTGTGTGTGTGTGTGTGTGTGTGTGTGTGTGTGTGTGTGTGTGTGTGTGTGTGTGTGTGTGTGTGTGTGCGAGCGCGCGCAAAACCACGTGAGGCGTAAGGGTCCAGATTTCTTACATCATCAACTTTACAGAGTATTAAGTTAAGAGTACTTTCTTAAAACTTTTATTACTTTATACCCCTTGTGTGTGTGTGTGTGTGTGTGTGTGTGTGTGTGTGTGTGTGTGTGTGTGTGTGTGTGTGTGTTCATACCTCACAGTATAGTAATATTTTATTCACTCTGAGTCTATTGAGAATATTTACTGAAGGAATTGGAAACAGTCCTTACAATTATGTCTAAAAGCAAATAAAAATAAATTAATAAATAAATATACAAAGTGAAAAAAAAAAAAAAACGAATATACACCATCATCATTAACCCTTTTTACTGCTCAAATCGTCCTCTGCTGAACACTAAAAAAAAAAAAAAAACTTGCATTGACACAAAAGAAAGAGAATAGGAGACTAATTTCGTCTTTTCTAAGCTACAGAACTATTCAAAAGACTACAATAGAAAAAAAAATGTACCTAAAACGTCGGCGATTATGAGGAAAAAAACTTGTGTAGCAGTCGAAGAATTAACAAGATTGTACCCACTTTAGGTAGACACCCAAGAATGACTTATAATGAATCTATAATGATCTGCCATAAACATCTTAATGCACCATCCATTAATTACCACCCACGCTAATTATCAAGGATCGTTTCAAATCCATTAACGCACCCGGCAGCACGTACTGGGGACACACGAGCTGCATTTGTAACGAATATTATTAGTAAGTGTTGTACTGCTCCTGCACGGAAAAGTACGAAGCGTGGTGACCTTGAAGTACAGTGGCCTTGCAGTATTGCGGTGTCATAGTTTTGCAGATTCTACTTTTTTTCTGATTGCTATTGTTCCTCTTCCTTTTTCCTCGTAAATGTACTTCTCTTCATTAATCACTTGATTTTGAAGTGTTCTGCATAGTTTTGCTCTCATTTATTTATTTGTTGTTGTTGTTGTTGTTGTTGTTGTTGTTGTTTTCTGATTATCAACTTTTCTTTATAATGGTACGTCTTCTTTCTTCATTATCACTATCATAAGCATTGCCGTTTTTTGTTGTACATTCTTATTTTCTTTTTCTTCTTCATCTTCATATCCTCCACTTGCTGCTTCATCTTCATTATCACCATTATGTTTATCACCACTATCGTAATCACTATCACATTTTACTGTATTTCCTCTTTCTCTCCTTCTTCTCGGTAACCTGCTTTTCCTTCTCTTTTTAACCCTTTCACTGCGATACGAAAGAATTAACACCACCAGAAGTAATGCATGAATTTTCTATAAACATCTACATCAAAGAACGGGATTAAAAAGAATTGACTGTAATTACCCAGTTTAAATATTACAGGTGGCTGTAGAACAAGTAAAGATATCTAAGAGTGATTAGTTATTAAGTAAAGGTGTACCAAGTAGTAGTGAAAAAGGTAAATCATTCACCCTTTCCTTTCCCTTCCTGATCTTGGCAAGTACCGATCATTTTATCGATGACTGAACTAAAAGGAAATTTTCTATTTTTATTTATTTATTTATTTTTTTCCCGTCCTGTATTTCATTTCTTTACTTCCTCGCCATCTGAAAAGCTGCAACATCCACCCTTTTCTCTCCTTATCCGATTTTATCATGCATCACTCTCTCTGTCCCTGGCTTAACTTAACTATAAAAGAAAAACACTCCCGTCTTTTTCCGTTTCTTTTTTTTTTTTTACATATGGCAAAACATTCACTATTTTCTGTCTCTTCTCGATTTTATCATGTACCATTTGTTATATCTCTGCCTTAACTAAAAGATAAAAAATAACTTTCTCCCCATTTTCCGTTACTTTTTTCCTTTTTTTTTTTTTTTTCTTCATCATCTAAAAAGGCAAAACATTCAACGATGTCTCTCCTTTCCCTATGTTATTACGTATCACTCTCTCTGTCCTTGGCCTAACTTTAAAGAAATAATAAATAAATAGTTTTCTCTCCTTTCCTATTTTTTCTCCCTTTCATCTTCTAGAAAGACAAAAGATTCACTCCTTTTCCGCCTTTCCGATTTCATCACGTACCACTCATTCCATCTCCACCTTAACTAAAAGACAAAGGAACCAGTGTGGCAGAAATCCCAGGGTGGCAGTTCGCAAGTCTCTTCACGCCTGATGAGCCTCAACGTGCCGCAATGAAGGCATCGATCAGGCACAGATGGACCGGAGACCAGCGACACACCCCGCCGCCTCTCTTGTGTGTCGCGCCGTTTTGCACTCGCTCCCTTAAGCTCCCTCAGGCCACCACCTGCCACTGATAAAGAGTAATCCTGCTCACTCGGGGGCGTCCTCTCTCCCTCTCATCACCATTACCTGGCGTCCCTCCCGGCACAAACGAGCAGGCCTAGGTGATTTTTTTTTTCTTTCTTCTTTTTCGCCCGTGGTTGTTTTGCCCTGAAACACAAAGTTACGCTGATATTTTCTTTGATTTGGGTCACTGAGGTGATTTAAATGAGGAACTGGTGCCAGTGAAATGATAAACTAGTTGGTCTTAGTGGGTCACTGATTCGCATTTTTAAACGTTTTGTTCTCTCGTAAGTACTGTTTGCAAAGGCCACAGAAATGATTACTCGCGTTCTCACGGGAGATTTTTTTTTTCCAATAAATGCTTCTGAATCGTTATCAAATAATCACCAGAGACTTGGAAACACCTTTAAAACCTCAATAACTTCCACGAAAGTCAGGTACGAGCAGTTGCGATTAGACGCTGAATCGAATGAGAATACGGATCAGCAACTTTCGCCTAGTCAAATAGTATTAGGTTACGTATTGGGACCAAAAGTTATTTCAGTATATAATTACTTGTTATTTACCAAAATTGCCTACTTGCTGCACCTGCTACAATGCCGCAATGATTTCCTACATACACATATATACACACCATCACCGTCACGACTAACACATTTGGCGGATATAATAACAAAGAAGACAATGTATCCAAATAACGTCAGGCACAAAGACTTTTATTATAAGTGAATTTTCTACCGTTATTTTTTCATGATGGACGCAATACAAAACAAGTTCAATTCCTTCAGTGTTTCTTTATCAAATATTTTACTCCCATGTTGCAGACGAAAGGACGTCGAGGGAACAATACCATCAAGATCATTTAATCAACAATCTACACATCTACACAATTTACACATCTTTGATTTATTTTTGTTTATTTATTTACTTTTTTTCTGTACGGTACGGTTTTATCTGAGTGGAGTGCTGCCGAGAGCCTTACTCAACCGATTTCACAGGACTTCAGAAACTTGTAGTAGCGAATCAGACGCAGGCACACCGAGGAGCCTGAAATGTTAGAGTGAGGCCAAGAGAAACCTAAGGAACCATTTCTGTGTCAATAAAGAGAATAAAATTACTACTAGCTAGTCTAAAAAAAGAAATAATACTAAACAAATAAATAAATAAATAATCTAGGTACATACATGATATCAAGTCACATCCGTCAATGAAAAGACAATGCGATATTAACGGTGGGAAGAAAATCCGTGCAATTATGAATTCTGGCAGGGGAATGACCGTAATATAAACGGCTGGAACATGCTATTCAGAACATATATATTTATCCAAGTTAAACTAACCAACTGAAAAGAAAACCATATAATATTAACTTTGACCCAAGAAACTATTATTAGAAACACTGAATTTCTTTTTTCCTTTATTCTTTTTTAATTAGGAGAGGAGGAGGAAAGTTGGAAATTCCCAGTAATCCTGTGACACCATTAATTCACTTCCCGGCAGGATTTATGTGGCCTCTTTGTGACGCTGTCCAGGGGCTGTTCCAACTTTCTCTCCTGCATTAGTCACTAAGATCCGCCTCTTTTGTCTTAGTGTCTATTTAGTCCTTTAACTAATACACAGAGGAATGCAAAGGAAGGAGTAGCCACAGCAGACCTTTTGGCCCTTAGGAGGATGAGTGTGTTAAGCTGACCTGTCGAATGGAAGGTGACAGTAAAAATGGATAGTGACAGTAAAAAATGAAGGTTTTCGGGTCTTCTGAGTTCGCTCGTTTCTGGTGCTTTAAGTTACGTTCCTCTTCTTAGTTAAGGTTGCTAAGTGACTCTGCCCCTTCTGCTTCTCCTTTCTGCTTCTGCTTCTCCTCCTCCTCTCCCTCCCTCTTCTCAAAAGCCACACTTTCCCAAGTCTTGCTCTTTCACATTCACCTTTTTTATTCCATGTCTTGCATTTATAAAGGTACCTTTCTCCACCTCCCTCCTCCTCCTCCTCCTCCTCCTCCTCCTCCTCCTTCAACCTCACCATCTCTCTCTCTCTCTCTCTCTCTCTCTCTCTCTCTCTCTCTCTCTCTCTCTCTCTCTCTCTCTCTCTCTCTCTCTCTCTCTCTCTCTCTCTCTCTCTCTCTCTCTCTCTCTCTCTCTCTCTGATATATGATACTTAAATCTTGTTTTATAGCAAGGCTCCTTATGGTGCTGCTGCTGCTTCTTCGTAATATTATTGGTATATTTATGCTATCGAGTTTTTTCTCTCTTTTAGCATTCTTTACTTTGAGCCGCAGCCAGCTAGTCCTTGTAGACTGAGACAGAGAGAGAGAGAGAGACTACGTATTCGACTCATGTCACATATAAATAAAATAAAAAAAAATACAAATAATAAATAAATAAATAAAACAAAATTCTAATTGGACCTTCTTTTTCTTTCAATTCCGCTCACACATTTACCTAAAGAAAATTTCCTCTTGCTTTTACTATTTCAAAACGTTTACACCTGATTAATCGTACTGTACTCTCTTCCCCCTAACAGTTTCTTTCCTACAATTCCTATCTCCTTCCCTATACTTCCCTTCTTTTTCCTGCGTCCCTTCCTCTCTTCCTCCAAGCGGTTAGTCTTCCTGCATATTTGTCTTTTTCCTTATAACTCTCGCTTTTCTTGCATTCCTTTACTCCTTACACTCATCTTCCCCAGTGTTATCCTTCTCCACCTCCATTCATCACTATCTTTCTCCCTTCAACCTTTAATCGTCTTCTTCTTATTCTCCCTTATTCCCTGTACTTACTCTCACTGCATCCTCCTTTTCCTCCCTACAGTACTAAGTGTCTACCTTTATCCCTTATCCTTCGCTTTACCCTCCATTACTCCTTACATTCTCCTTCCATATAGTCTTAAGTCTTTCCTCATAACCCTTTCACTCCCTTCCACCTTACACTCTTCTTACCTTTATCCTTCATCTTACACTCACCACTACCCCCGCAATCCTCTTAAACTCGCTACCAACTATCCCCCAACCGCCCCCCCTCCAAGTCGTTAGTACCACCAATAGTCCCCTCACTTACCGCGCCCCGCCACACGCCGCACTGCCCTCACACTTCAGCAGCGGCGTGACGAAAATAACCCTTCTCCTTGCACCTCCATCATCCAGTAATGCCGCGCCGTGCCTGTGACCCCTCCTACCACCACTAGGGCACTGCAGGCTCCTCTCTAGTCCCCGATGGCTCATTCCAACACACTGCAGCGCCATGAGGGAACACAAAGGAGGAGCAAGTGATAGGTGTGTTTGGTTTTGTGAGGTTCGGTGATGCTTTGTGTGATTTGAGGTTATATAAGGAACATTGGGGCGTTTCTGGAAGTTTGGAGTGTTTGCTGTATCTATCTATCTATCTGTCTATCTACCTGTCTATCTATCTGTCTATCTATTAATGTAATCATTCCTTCGTTTATTTTATTTTTAGTTTTTATTTTTTTTTTAAGGAAACTGACAAATTTGAGAGCTTTTTATTCATCTATTAATTTATTCCATTTCTCATAACTTGTGCTAATTATTTACTGTCACTTATCTATTTTACTCTTCACTTTCATGGAGAGCGGCAAATTTGTGCTCTTATTTATCTATGTATTCATTTTTATAATTTTTCCTCCCTCTTGCTCTTGGTCGGCCTTCTCCGCGCATGAAAAAAAAAAAAAGGCTGTATCATCGTTGTAGTATTTTTCCTCCACCTTCTATCTTAAGGGGAAGGGCTAAAAAACGGGATGAAATATACAGCAGGGATCTTGAGGGACTGGTGTATACGAGGGAAAGGCAGCTATCCATGCATACTTGTGAAATGATACATGCAACTTCTTCGAAACCCAGAGAGAGAGAGAGAGAGAGAGAGAGAGAGAGAGAGAGAGAGAGAGAGAGAGAGAGAGAGAGAGAGAGAGAGAGAGAGAGAGAGAGAGAGAGAGAGAGAGAGAGAGAGAGAGAGAGAGAGAGAGAGAGAGAGAGAGAGAGAGAGAGATAGAGAGAATTATGTGAAACTTACGTACGATGGTACTCGTAAATAAACATTTCATAGTTTTTATCTTTCTTTTTTTATATTTTTAAGACTCGCAAAATAAAAGGAACTAAAGCTGCAGTGAGTTAATTAACCCTTTGACTGCCACTTGGTACATCTTTCTCTAATTACCAATCACTGAGACATCTTTACTTGTTCTACAGCCACATCCATACTTAGAACTGGGAAGAAATTGCAAAATATACTCTATTTCATCGCTAACTTTCTTGTTAATACTTATAAAGACTTCACACATTGCTACCAGTGCTTCTAATTGTTTCGTGTCACAGTGTAAAATAAGACACCAAACTTCTTCAAAACGCACAAGACCAAAAATGAAGAAAACGAGTGACGATAGGGCCAATAAATTCTAAGAGTCGGAACATCAGAAATGCATCGATACAGAAACACACAAAAGTATGAGGTTACGCCATCTGTCTTCTGTGATTTGAGGTTGTTTCTTCTCTCATCGCCTGTCACTGTTATATACGTAAAAAGACAAGAGCGGGTCATGTATTTTTTTCTCTTTTTCCACTTTTTCATGATTTGCACTTGAATTTAAGGGAACACGTGAAGCTTTGTTATTTTGTTTGTTGTTGTTGTTGTTGTTGTGGTTGAAAAACGTCTTCTTTCTTTCTTCTTTTCTTCTTCTTCTTCTTCTTCTTCTTCTTCTTCTTCTTGTTCTTCTTCTTGTTCTTCTTCTTCTTCTTCCACTGTGTCAGGCATTTCCAAAATTGGCCGAAAAAAAAAAAAACTAAGACATTTTCTGTTATGAAACAAGACCGTTAGAAACCTTCTTCCAGTACAGGTGCCAAACTCTGGAATCGTCTCCTATCGCAGAAAGAAAGAAAGAAAGAAGGAAAGAAAGAAAGAAAGAAAAAATAAATGAAAATGAAAAAAATAAGAAAAGAAGGAAAGAAATAGGTTTAATGTTGCTGTAAAAAGGAAACGATGAAATAAAGGGAGGAAGAAATGCAGATAAAAACAAGAAAATGATTAAATAAAACGTGAAAGAAAAAGAAAAAACAAAAAAAATGTCGAGAGACAAGATAGAAGGGAAAAGAAAGGCAGAAAGAAACGACAAAAAGATAGAAAAAGAAAAGAATAAAGACGAAAAATATAAAAATACGAGAGAGAGAGAGAGAGAGAGAGAGAGAGAGAGAGAGAGAGAGAGAGAGAGAGAGAGAGAGAGAGAGAGAGAGAGAGAGAGAGAGAGAGAGAGAGAGAGTAAAAACCAGTGTTTACTTAAAGTTTCCAAAGTTATGAAATCGTTCTGGTCAAACTCTGATCTTTTCCCTTTTTTTCCGGATGACAGCTACCCTCTCCAAAAATATATATTCCCAGTCGCCTTTCACGAGGATCTCCTTTGTTATTCATTCGTGTTGTTTATCAAGGAAGCTCCTGGCAGCGTACCCTCCCTTGTGTTGACTCCACGCCCTCTCCACGCATCGTCTGCCACACGTCCTGCTCAAATAGGGAGTTCGTATCCACATCAGAAAGTTGTATACATGATAGTTTACTCCTTTCCTGGGCTTTTACTAAGGGATTGATTCATTGACTGCGGGGTGACAGGTTGAAGTAGGCAGGCATATTTTATACAAGGGCTGCTACGTCTGGGTGTCATTGCTTCTTATAGCCTCCCTTATTCTCTTGTGCTCTTATGCTATCTGAATTTTCGGCGCCGCAACAGTGGAATAATACGGCGTCGCACTAAGAAACGTTAACCCTTTGATTCCTGAAGGTACTATGGAGCTTATTTCAGTCATACTATGTGATTTTGCTGAGAAAAGTCAGATTACAGGCACTGAAGAGATTTCTTTACTCAATCCCCCTCTTTGCTATCAGTGGTGCCTTTAAAATTTATACTCTAGAATGTTCTATTACGCTTAACCTTTTACTGCTACGCTCGTCCTTTGTTAACATTCAGGGCAGTGTGCAAATATAAATAGTTTGCGTGGACATACGAAAAAATAAGAGTTTAATTTTGTCTTTTCTAAACTATAAAACTATTGAAAAAGACATGAATACAAAACTAAATTTGCAGTTGTAGCTGATTATGAGAAAACTGTCTAGGAATGAAATGTTTAAATAGAATCCAAAGTAATGAGTTAAAAATTCCAGTAAAATAATAAAAAAGCATAAAAGTTCCAATAAAATATGAATGCCTGAGATAAAGAGTCACTGGGGAAAGAATAAATGATTATAACTTCGAAGTGTTTCAAGTAAAGTGCCTCTGCTGCCTGTACGTATGTAGATATTACCCAGAGTGTTCCCTTCCCCAGCCTCGCCTTCTACCTCACCACGCTCCCTCCTTCCCGTCCACATCACGCTCCGGAAAAAAGTTCTCATTTCTCTAATTTAATCACAAACTCCATGACACTGACTGGTTTACTTTCATATTCATAGTCACATTAAGTACAGGGGTTCTCTCTCTCTCTCTCTCTCTCTCTCTCTCTCTCTCTCTCTCTCTCTCTCTCTCTCTCTCTCTCTCTCTCTCTCTCTCTCTCTCTCTCTCTCTCTCTCTCTCTCTCTCTCTCTCTCTCTCTTTCCATTTCCTTCCAACCTTTAAGAATAGCGCATCATACTTTTTTATCCTCATTTCCTCCTAACCTTATCCTCTATAACCCTCTATATGAATATTTTACCACTTTTTCTCTCCCTTCCCACACAAGTCACCATTCACAAGTTGTTTGCTCCCTTTCCTCCCTCTATATACTTCACACCCTCTTTGCAACGTTACACCATCCCATATCCTTCCTTCTCCCCTATTATCTCCTGAACCTTCTTTCCCAGAGATAAAAATGATAACCACATTGATCCACTGAGTTAGTTGAGCTTCCCTTAGAGTGGACGTGGTGGTAGTGAGTGGGGCATTGTGGTGGTGCGTGGGACATTGTGGTGGTGGTGAGATTCAGCACAGGATGAAGCAGGAAGTATTTTATTGCCTACGTCCAGTACTTTAATCCTTCCAGTACTAATGGCAGTTACTTTTTTTTTTTAACTGAGACAACCAGGACAATTTTACCGAATAAAGATTAAACTACAGGCACTAAAATATACATAAATAAATAAAATAATAATAATAATAAACAAATAAATAAATAAAACATGAAATAGAACTAAACATATAATTTACTATCACAACCATTACCATAACCATCATCTCTATAAACCATCACAAGAAACACCCCTAAAGCTACTAGTACACACCACCACCACCACCAACACCACCACCACCACCACCACCACCACCACCACACAAGCAACAGAGAACGAGGAAGACAGGAGAGACCAAGACCGAATACCAAGACTTAGACAAATACTCCCCAATAGACAGACAGGGGCAGGATGCTGACGAGCGGGAGGAGACCATCACGAGGACACGGGTGGCAAGCAGGACGAGTAGTGAGGAACGACACCACTATCACGACACGGCCAGCTGAGGGGGCGGCCCGCTAACGACAATACCAGCAGCAGGCGGCTTCCAGATGGCTGTCAAGAAGTCCTGGAAGCCTCATCTATAACACTGGGAGACCGATGGAATGGGAGTGAGAGGGGAGAGGAGAGAGGAGAGGGGCTGGACTGGGGGAGAGAAGTTGGAAGGATATAGGACTGAAGGAGAGGAGGATGAGGGAAAGGGGGAGAACGAGGGACAGGACACGAGGATAAGAGGGAGAGAGGTAAGAGAAGGGAGGGACAAACGTAGGAGGAAAGGAGAAGGGAGGATACGAGGGAGAATATGGACAGGGAGGGAAGGAGAGGGGAGGGAAGAATATGGAAAAGGAAGGAGAGGAGAAGGATAAGAGAAACAGAAGGGAAGAAAAGGAGAAAAAGGAGAGAGAGAGAGAGAGAGAGAGAGAGAGAGAGAGAGAGAGAGAGAGAGAGAGAGAGAGAGAGAGAGAGAGAGAGAGAGAGAGAGAGAGAGAGAGAGGGCAAGGACAATAAAAAAGAAACACGTGGGGGGAGGGAGGGAGTGAGGTGATGATGTAATGGAGAGCAGAGTAGGAAAAAAAAGGAGAGATAAAAAAAAAATTCGTCCTGAAGACAATAGGAGGAAGAAAAAAAAGATGGACACGAGAAGGAAAATGGAAAGTAAGGAGGATAAAAAGAGATAATGAAACGGTAAAAGGAGACGGAGGAAAGGAAACAAAATACGGGAAAATAAGAAAAAAGAAAAGGAAGGATATATAAAAAAAAATACATAGAAAATAAGAAAATAATAAAAGTCGAAAATCTATAAAAATCGGATAAAAACCGGATGAACAACAGGGAGTAAAAATAAATATATAACATCCGGAATTGGGGCTTTATGATGCGTACTAGACAAGTTTATTCCGAAAACGACTGCAATAAATGGCAGTTAAGAGGGAACGATGTGCTATCCTAATGAAGGAGAGAGAGAGAGAGAGAGAGAGAGAGAGAGAGAGAGAGAGAGAGAGAGAGAGAGAGAGAGAGAGAGAGAGAGAGAGAGAGAGAGAGAGAGAGAGAGGATGGATAGATAGATACATAGATAGATAGATAGAAAGAAAGATAGAGAGAGAGAGAGATAGATAGATAGACACACACACACACACATACACACACACACACATTAAGAACCCCAAAATAAATGTCTGAGGAGCAGGTGGAAGTGAAGAAGAGTGAGTAATTACGAACAACAGTAACAGAACAGTAACTTCTACAGCACAAAGGAAAGCTGAATCACAAGAGGACGAGATAAAACAACGAGATAGCTGCACAAATACAAGGCTCTTTAGCTAAATTATACCTTTTCTTCTAGAGAGAGACAAGACTATTAGTTATTGTCTAGCTCCTTTACCGCCGTCACCACCACCACCACCGCTTCAACCACCATCACCACCACCACCAGTATTAACACCACTGCTGCCATCACTTCCACCACCATTATTCCACCATTATTCCCTCTGCGACCACCATCACTGCTACCTTTACCACCATCACCAACATCACTACCACCACCATATCAACTACAGCCGTCACCACCGTTACTAACATCCGTCGCTGCCGCAGAATGTGTGAGGATAAAATGAAAAAAATAAATAAATAAAAAAATAGCAGAGGTAAAAATGGTACAAGAAAAGGAAGAGAGAAAATGGGGTTGGAAAGAAATGGTATAAAACAAGCGAAAAAAAACGGAAAATATAGCATATGAAAAAAGACGCGGAGAAAAAAGAAAAGAACAGCACCTAATCTAACCTAACCTAACCTAACCTAACCTAACATCAGCACAATAACATGCCATTACTACATATTTCATGACCTGTCTCTTTCCTTTGCTAATAAATTGGTGATATATTACAGATGACTTTTCTTTCTTTCTTTCTTTTTTTTTTTCTTTCTTTTGCTGAATCTTTTTTTTCTTGTGATCTTTATTGAGTGCTACCTCCACCACAAACAACAAAAACAACAAACTACTACTACTACTACTACTACCATTACTACCTTTATTATTACTTCTACAACTACTATTGATACTAATACTACTTATACTACAACATTACCCCCACCACCACCACCACCACCACGACCACGACAGCAACAACAACAACAACACACCCCGGATCTCCAGTCCTCCCCGCGTCACTCTCTGGTCCAGTGCCACATTCTGAGAGGCGTGCCAGAACGCTATCTCTCCTGACGCCACCGTGGGCAAAGAATCTCTCTCTCTCTCTCTCTCTCTCTCTCTCTCTCTCTCTCTCTCTCTCTCTCTCTCTCTCTCTCTCTCTCTGACCTTCCTTCATCGCTTCCTTCTTTCTCCTCTCCCTTTATTCATTCTTTTGTACCTCCCTTCTTCTTTGAATGCCTTACTCTTCCTCTCTCCCTTCTTTTACTTCCTTCTTTCATCAATGTGCTGAGCAGACCATCACCACCTCCTCACTTCCTTTCCTCGTATAAACACCTTTCCATTCCTTCCATTCCTCCCATCAAAGAACTATTACTGTCTTATCTTTCCTTCTAACTGCAACGTTCACATGTATGCATCTTCTCTTGTTCTGTTCCTCTTTCCCGGCTTTTTGAATCGGAACTTTATACGAACTGATAGAAATGGGCAATAAAAATATAAAAAAAATGGTTTCTTTTTATGGTTATGGCACTTCAAACTATTTCTGGCACATTTGAAGTAGGTACTAATTTTTTTATGTAAGAGTGACTGGCTTAGGGAACAAAAGGGCTGAAAAAAAGACCCACAGAAGGCGACACCCACCAAAGAGAACGGTCAGAAACATTATTCTAAGTTACGAGTACAAGGTGTCCGTTTACTTCAGCATTTTGTCACTTCGCCTCGAGTAGTTGTACCATGTTCTTGTGGAAATTATTGGGATTTTTAAGTGTTTTTTTTATTTTTCATTGTACCGATAGTTTAACAAGGATTCAGCACGATCAGTAGGGGAAAACATGTATGAGAACCGACTTGTAAATCTATGTGGCGTTTGAAAGTTGTCCTGATGAGAGAAGGCAAGGTTTTATAAGTTCTAATGAAAAACTGTACACACATGAAAATACTAATTACAAGACCTCTTACCACCCTCTTCTCTCTCTCTCTCCCACTCTTTCTCACCACCTCTCCATCCCTTCTTACAGTACAGCCGCATTTCCCTCCCTCTCACAAGTGCCTCCCATTCTCTCCGTCCCTCCCTCCTTTACCTGCATCCCTACTTACCTCCCTTTATATCTAATACCAGAAGTACCTCCTTCGCTCCATTCCTCCACAAAACAGTATTCCCTCCAGTGTCTTAACCAATGCTCTCTCTCTCTCTCCTCTCTCTCTCTCTCTCTCTCTCTCTCTCTCTCTCCTCCTCTCTCTCTCTCTCTCTCCTCTCTCTCTCTCTCTCTCCTCTCTCTCTCTCTCTCTCTCTCTCCCTAGATGTTTCTCTCTCAGTCTGACTTCCAAACCCCCCCTCCTCTCCCAGCCCCTCTTCGCCGCTCCCTTCAGTTCAGCCCAGGTCCTCAAACGCCACAACAGGCTCCTCATGGCACTCAGCCCACAGGCACCCCGCTGGCACCCCCTCCTCGTGGCACTCACAAAGAGGACGCACGAGTAGTGAGTGATGAGAGAGAGAGAGAGAGAGAGAGAGAGAGAGAGAGAGAGATGAGAGAGAGAGAGAGAGAGAGAGAGAGAGAGAGAGAGAGAGAGAGAGAGAGAGAGGGGGGGGAATATAAAAAAAAAACGAATCAGACAATAAAAACAAATGTCCCAATCAAAACAAGACAATAAAAAAAAAACACCCAAACTTTCTGATGAACAAAATTCGTGACGGTAAAAACGAGAAGAAAAACACACCCAAAAAAAAAAAAAATAAAAACACTGACAAAAATAATCCATAAAACAAACACAAACTTATCATATACTCTAAAATACATAAAAGACCCTTAAAAACCATTCATATACAAAAATAAACGGTTTAAAAAGACATACAAGATCTTCCCCCCTTCCCCCATTTTTTCTATCACTTATTCTCAACACATATAGTAATTTTTTTCCCTTTATTTTCTTACTCTTTATTTTTTCCTTGACACCATAAAAGTTATATTTACATTCAAATCTACGTAGATCTTCCTCTCGCCTTGAAAAACAGTTCTGAGGGAAGATGAGTTTCCATATACCACACAGGGAAGGGTTGGGGAGGATAAGGGAGGAGGACTGGGAAGACGGTAGCAATAATGGAGAGGAGAGGGAAAAGTAGAGGGAGGAGTGGGGAGTGTAGCAAAGACAGAGAGAAGGGAATGTGGAAGGTTAGAAGATGAAACGTGAGGGGAAGGAGGAGGAGGAGGAGGAGGAGGAGGAATGGGGATGATAGGAAGGATAGAGAGAAGATGGAACGTGAAGGAATTGATGTAGTGAAGAGAGAAGAAGAGTGTGGGGAGGAGGAGGAGGAAGAAGACAATAAAGAAGAGCATAAGAAGAAGGGAGGAGGAGATGAGGAGCATGGTGAGGAAAAATATAAAGGAAGAAGAGAATGAAAAGAAGAGGGGAAGTGTGAGGATATTAAAAAGGAAAGGAAGAGAAGGAAGGGTGGAATAAGAAGTAAAAAGGAGAAGCATACTGAGAAAAAAAAGGAGGAAGGAAAAGAAAAGATAGAGAGCAAAATAAATTAATAAGAGATGAGTAAATGGGAGAATAATGATAAATGAAAGAACAGTAAGGGAAGAGAGAGAGAGAGAGAGAGAGAGAGAGAGAGAGAGAGAGAGAGAGAGAGAGAGATGAGAGAGAGAGAGAGAGAGAGAGAGAGAGAGAGAGAGAGAGAGAGAGAGAGAGGTGGGGGGGAGGGGAGAGGGAGGAAGAGAACGAAAGAGAAAAGAAGAGGGGGAAGAGAAGAGGAAATTAGGAAGGGATAAAAGGAGAGCATTTTAGATTCTGCCACTCCCTCCTCCTCCTCCCTCCTCCTTCTCCTCCTCCTCCTCCTCCTCCTCCTCCTCCTCCTCCTCCTCCTCTTCCCTCCTCCTCCTCCTCCCAGGTCGGGACTCCAGAAAACCCTGAAATCTCCTTATAAAAAAGTCTGCATCCGAAGATGTGTTTTGGAGTTGACTTGAGACCTACTTCCTGACTCTCTCTCTCTCTCTCTCTCTCTCTCTCTCTCTCTCTCTCTCTCTCTCTCTCTCTCTCTCTCTCTCTCTCTCTCTCTCTCTCTCATTTCCACTAAGTAATGTCTGAGCTTGTCATGGTACGTAAAGTTAGCTCCAAGATATTATTCCTTTGCAGTTAAATTTATTATCCTGTCTTGTATGTTTGGTGGTGGTGTGGGTGGTGGTGGTGGTTGTGGTGGTGTGGAGCGGGGAAGACTTGTGTGGAGTAGTCTCATAAGGAGGTGGTTCTCTGCTGTATAAGGTTCATATTGTAGTGGTGTGTAGTTATGTTGTTTTGTGGTGTGGTGTAGTGTGGTGTGGTGTAGTGTGGTGTGGTGTTGCTATGATGCATGAAGTGATGTTTCGGATGCAGTGATAGTGGCGTATACTGTATTGTGTTGTGGCATTGGATAAAGTGAAAATGTAACGCTATGTTCTGGAGGCTGTGGTGGTGGTTGGTGGTGGTGGTGGTGGTGGTAGTGGTGGTGGTGTGATGGATGTTAGTATCTGGTGTGACGCTAATTACCTCTCACCCGCACTCCCTTTCACCTCCCCCCCCCCAAAAAAAAAAGGAAGTAACTTGACTCTTGTTTTAACAAGAGTCAGTTCAGATTTCGAGATTTCAGATGAAATAAGAACAATGTGCTATGCTGTATTGGGTTACTAGAAATAATACAAGATACTAAAGGAGACTGAAGAAATACCGGGCACCCCCATTAGCTTTCGCGGCGTAAATAAGGAGCGCATGGCAATTTATTATTGTAGCCTGGAGTGGCGCTGGAAAGGGTGTGGTGAGACAGCAGAACAGAGAGGAAAGGGAGAGTGGAGACTGGATAACTTTCGTGTTGAATTTGAAGATGATGATGATAATGTGTTTTGGTGAAGTATGAAGCTGGGAATGGTGAGGCAATAGAGGCTGAAAGAATGTAGAAACACTAGCTCTATAAAATGTGTTTGGTGAAGGTGTACTTTTGGAATGGTGAAACAATAGAGGTTGAAAGGATGTAGACTAGCTTGAAATGACGAGTTTTTATAAAGTGTAGCTTTGGAATGGTGAAGCAAGAGACTGAAATAATGTAGAGACAAACTAGCTTTAAATAGTGTGTTTTGATGAAATGTGAGGCTGGATATGGTGACACACGAGTGACTGAAGGAATGCTTGAGATGCTGTGTTTTTATGAAGTGTAACGCTGGAAATGGTGCGACGCTAGATGCTAAAAAAAAAAAAAAATGTAGAGTCAGGCTAGGTTTAAATCATGTGAGGTGTGGGGCTAGAAATGGTGGAGCACTAGGACTTGAAAAAAAGTAAAGTCAGGCTGGCATTAAGTGATGTGGTTTAGTAAAGTGTTTAGCTCTAGATAATAGCAGAACAGAGGTTGGAGGAGTGTAAAGACAGACTACATAACCTTAACAAATCACGTCTTTTGGTCGTGTAGCGCTGGGAATAGTAACACAGTAGAGGCTGAAGGAATATAAAGTCAAACTAGCTTTAAAAGACAAGATTATGTATTTTGACGAAGTGTGACTATGAAAATAGAGAGAAAGTCGCAGCTGAAAGTATATAAAGTCACACTAGCTTTAAATTACGTGTCTTGGTGAACTATGGCACTAGAAATGGTGAGAAACTAACATCTGAAAGAATATACGTAGGATAGTGAATGTAGGGCGTAAGAAAAGTTTTAATAGTCCTAGTGATAACAGCAGAGACGCGTGTACAAACCAGAGGCGGCGAGAGAGAGGCCTGGGAGAGGAAAGATAAAAGGAGAATTGAGAAGCTTAAGCCTATGAGTTGGTTCTCCCGAGATTCGACTGGGGAAGGAAAGGGGAGAGGAAGGGAAGGATAAGACAAAAGGTGATGAATAATAGTACGAGGCGACAAGAATAGTAAAGGAAGAGAGGAGGAATAAGAAAATAAGGGAATTAATGGTAGGTGTGATGAGGGAGGGAAACAAGGGAAGGAAGGGAAGGAGAAGGAAATATGGAGAATAAACATAGGAGGTGACAAGGGGAGTGAAGGAAGGGAAAGAAAAAAGGAAGGAAGGAGGGACATGAGGAAATATGAATGACGGGGAATGAAAATAACAAGAAAAAGAGATGAAAAGAATAAAACATGAAAAAAAATCAATAACGTCAGAGAGAAATGTAGCAAAGAAAAGAAGAAAAGGAAAAAAGTGAAAAAATGTTGATAGTCAGGGAAAAGAAACAAAGAAAGAAGAAAACACGAAAAGGATAATAAAAGTAGCTCACAATACACAGCGAAGGAAGGAAGGAAGGAAGGAAAGGAGGGAGGGAGGAAGGAAGGAAGGAAGGAAGGAAGGAAGGAAGGAAGGAAGGAAGGAAGGAAGGAAGGAAGGAAGGAAGGAAGGAAAGAAGGAAGAAAGAAACGAAGGGAGAAAGGAAGGAAGGAAGGAAGAAAGGAAGGAAGGAAGGAAGAAAGGAACGAAGGGAGGAAGGAAGGAAGGAAGGAAGGAAGGAAGGAAGGAAGGACTCACTCCTACCAAACAACATTCCCTCACCACCACCACCACCACCACCACCACCACCACCACCACCACCTCCTCCTCCTCCTCCTCCTCCTCCTCCTCCTCCTCCTCCTCCTTTCCTTCCATCCTTCCCAGTCAGTTAATATCTTCCACCCCATCCTATACCCTTGGAACATATCGCCTCCTCCTCCTCCTCCTCCTCCTCCTCCTCCTCCTCCTCCTCCCTTGGCATCCCCTGGCGTTCATTAGCTGGTCTGAAAGGTCTCGTGAGAAGCAGCGCAAGGAAGAGTAGTATAGATGGGCTAAGGGAGTCTGGGAGGGAGAGGAAGGGAGAGGAGAGGAGAGGAAAGAGGAGTGGGGGTGCAAAATGAATTAGATCTCAACACAGGAAAGGTGAAGAGAAGTGACGAGAACGTAGAAGGAGAGAGAGGAGGAGAGGGGAAAGAGAGGAGAGAAGAGGGGAAGGAAAAGGGAGTAGGGGAAGAGAGAGAGAAGGTTGCAAATGAGTTACCTCTAAAGACAGAAGAGGAAAGAGGAGAGGAGAGGGAGAAAAGAAGAAATTGGATAGTATGAGAAGGAAAAACAAGGGGAGAGAAGACGAGAGGAAAGAGAAGACACAAAAGGGAAAAAAAAAACGAAACAAAAAAGAAAAAGAAAGACGAGAGGATCTAAGAGAAAACAGAAGAGAAGAGAAAAGAAAAGGAGAACAATTTAGTGAAAGAATACCAGAAAGAAGAGCAGAACAGAGCAGAGCAGAGAGGACCAGGGACAAAACCAGTTGGCGTAGAAGTAACAGGGGTAAGAAAACCATTAGCAGGGGAGGGGAGGAGAAGGATGAGAGGAGGGAAGAGGAAGGGAAAACACGAGATAAAAGTATGAAATTGGGAAGGGTTAGACTGACGGTGTAACAACGGGTACCAGCCTCTTCTCCTCCTCCTCTTCCTCTTCCTCCTCCTCCTCCTCCTGATATTGGCGGTGGTACGTAAACTACATACTCGTACACTAAACCTATCGGTATTCTATGCATGGGAAAGGATAAAACGATAAGGCTCTCTCTCTCTCTCTCTCTCTCTCTCTCTCTCTCTCTCTCTCTCTCTCTCTCTCTCTCTCTCTTCGCCTACGCAAATAATGACAATAACAAGTCATTCAAATCCTCCAAGAACTCAAAAGGGAAAGAATAGTCAGTAGTAGTAGTAGTAGTAGTAGTAGTAGTAGTACCACTAATGATACTGTAGTCACGGTAACAACACTGGCAACACACCCTCCACCACACTCCTGCACAATCCACACTACCCATAACACAACACATCCTGCAGCGGCACCACCAGCAGGGGACCCACTACGACCTTATACAGTAAAGCATCTAAAGGGAAGGAAGGAGGAGGATAAAGGAGAGGAACATACGAGTACACCAAACCGCCTGTCACCACCTCCCTTTGAGCCTCTGCTAACGAAACACCCACGCACCGACCCTCCTGACATCCGGGACACACCAGTATACATTCACCGCCTCCCCCAGTCACCGGTATATCGCTAAGAACAGAGATAAGAGAGACTGGTTTAGATAGGTTTGGATAGGTTTAGACTCAGCGCATGTGTAAATTTCTGTTCGTGATGGTGATGGGTGTTGAAGGCAATAGTGAGGGAGTGAGGGAGTAGGGGATGAGGGAGGAGGTGGTGAGGGAGTAGGGAGTGCCAATGGAAATGTTTAGTGATATCTCCCGATTTACATGTACGAGTAAAGGAACGGAACAGTAAGATGCATGTAGTGATTCCAGGAACGTAGTGTGTGTGTGTGTGTGTGTGTGTGTGTGTGTGTGTGTGTGTGTGTGTGTGTGTGTGTGTGTGTGTGTACATTGGTTATGGTACAGCACTGGAAGATTAAATTTTTTTTTCTTTTCTCTAAATACATTTTTTTTTTCTTTGAAGTAGTTAATTTAGGGTGAGTTTCGTTTAGTTTATTTTCCGTGTTTCTCCTTTCCTCCTTATAACTTTTTGTATTTTCTTGATTTTTCTTTCATACAATGGAAAAACAAAAATGATTTGCTTCCATGCGCTAAGTTCTTCTCATACATACGTTATTTTACATTACACATACTGCGTATATATTACATACATACATACATACATACATACATACATACATACAATATCCCTAGCATTGTTTTTAATATATATAAGACACACTACGATGAAAAGACTTTATTTATTTAACCTTCACAAACTTTCCTGGCTTTGAAGAAATTCAGTAAAACCCCCTGACCATCTTGCTCACTTATTCAACAGGCAGCGCGCGGCCGCCACTCACTCCGGCACGCTTCACGCTTGTGCCGGAGATGCCCTGTCATTCTAGAATCAATGCAGCCAGTCTGTCCTTCACTACCTTATTATTACAGGCAGCTTCAGTCCTTCACTTTCCTACTATTACAAGGGGCTTACGTATACGTGTAGGCGGGACGTCGAGCACTGACTTGAAAAATATCTATAGATTTTGATAAGGCTTTGGAAATTTTTAAATAAACCTGATAAAAATTTGCAAGTCAAAATATCTGACACGATGCTATATTCTACAGGGGCTTTGGAAGTTATTGAAATAAACTTAATGAACCTGTTTTGAATAGGTTTTCTTTTTTTTTTTAATAAATCTGATAAAAATTTCCATGACATGACGATGAGTTTTGAAAAGGCCTTGAAAATACTGAAATAAACATAATAATAATTGTATCTCAACTTATGCATATATACTCGTATGTTTCATCCCAAAAAAACAAAAACATGAGTCCTTCTTTGTCTACAACTAATGACTTGATATTCTACTTGTTCTTTTCCCCCTTTATCTTGTCTTTGTCACTACGAAACAAAAATTTTTCTTCCTTCTTTTTTGTTTCATTGTAATTTTTCAGACTCAACAAAAACTCAGCGCGCCTCCCATTGTCTGCATTCAATAATATGACATTCTGCTTATTGTCTTTTGTTTCCTTCACTCCACTCCTCGGCTTCATTTCTGCGGTACTTGTACATTAACTTTTTTTTTTACTTCAACGAAATCCAGTGTGGTTCCTTTCATCAGTATAATATTAAATTTTTTTTATGTCTGTCTCTTCATTCCTTGTCTGTATTAATGTGGTACTTCTTACTTGCTTTTTTTATTTTATTTTTGTTTCTTTTCATTGGTATAACATTCAACTCATTTTGTTTACTTTCATTTATTCCATGATTCGTCTTATAGCAGTAAGAAAGTTATACATTTTTCTTTTTTTACGTGGATTCGACAAAAATCCACTGGTATAGTATTTTTTTATTTTTCCATTTTGTCACTTATCAGTGAAATATTTATAAACCAGGTTTCTTTTTTGTTCTTAGATTCAACAAAGTGCGCTGTGCATCCTTTATCTACATCCGCTATTTCACACATGGTTTCTCAATCATAAACCAGTCTGATTTTATTTTTTTTCTACAGCCGCCTGTAAACATTATACTGATTAGAAACTGGAAAATCTATTCTTTTCACCTTTTTTTTTTATACATTCTTGTAAAGCTTCGTACAATTATTTCAGATTTCAGTAATGTGAATCGTTACATATTACGGTGAAACGGCTGATTCACTCCAATCCATTCATCGTCTTCATCATTATGGTACTTACAAACATTTTTCTCTCCCTCCTGAACTCACTCGCAGCAGTCACGCAGGCAGCAGCAGCCGGGCATTCTAACAGTCATGCACCGCGTCACTCACACGTCACGTAGAGACAACCTCTCATACCCGCCAGGCGCAGGGAACAATATTCCACAAAGCTAACCTTCCCCTGAGCCGCGTCCTCTTCCCTCCCTCAGTCCCGTGGTGTCTTTGTATGCACTTCTTTCCCTCCCTGTGTCCTCGGAAATGCTGCCAACTCGAGTGGTCTCTCCTCCCTCCTCTCCCTCGCTCCTTCTCTCCCTCCCAAGTCCATTCAATACCCAGGTTTCGTGCACCGCTCATACAGTGCCAAAGTTCCTGAGGTGCATTTGTGGTATGTGGTGGAGTTGTTTGCAGTGCCTCTCCTCTTTCCTATCCTTGCGCAAGGGAAAGGAGAAGGGAGGAAGGGAGGACATACAGTAGTGATGGTGGATGAAAGAGTGAAATTGGGGATTGGACTAGGTAAGGATGAGAGAGAGAAGAGTGACAGCGATGTAAATAGCGGTTAAAAAGGAGTACTATGGAGAAATAAAAGATGGATGACTGTCTACTATGCTCTGCTAGTAACAGTGGAGGCTAGGAAATTAATAAGAAAATATACGAAATCCCTACAAAATAAACATAAAAGCGTCAGGACTAATAAAATAGATAAAGAGTACAGTAGTTTCCATAAAAATAATAATCAAATAAATTAATAAATAAATAAAAGAAGCGACAGAATAACCAAAAATATCGAAAGTTTCCACCACCACAAAAAAAATAAATAAATAAAATAAAATAAAAAGGCGACAGAAAAAAAAATATGTTTAGAGTTCCCAGCAAAAAATGGAGGCGACGGAACCTTTACCAAATTCCCGAACCCTGTCAATACAGGGACAAGACTGAAATGCCTAAAAAGAGATAACAAGAGTAAAATGTTGTGCACAATATCGGCCAGAAGATAATGTAGCCATGCGCGTATTGTATAATTTAATCTATTCTCCAATACTGGTTCATTGCCGCACTCTGAATCACTCGATATACAAGACTGCTGTGCGCCTGCGCTAACATATACACCAAACATTTGCTTTTATTTTGTTCTCTTCTCAGCTCTTTGCAGCTCCGCTCCGGCCCGCACTTCCACTCACACCAGGGATTGGGAAGATTTTTTTTAATATTACTCCTGAGTCAATTTGTCCACAATATTACCATCCCAGAACACAAGAAAATAAGGAGACAACAAAAGGCCAATTATCTTGCGCGCGCACGCACGCACGCACGCACGCACCCACAAGGCAGCTCCTGAAAGATGGTTTCAAAATATTTGTTTTATATATAAATTAAAAAACAAATCAAGGATAAAACTGTATGAAATTCTTACACCATGGCTTTCATATATTCGAGATTCCATGACAGGGGCTTTTATAATGATCATTAAACAGTATCGGGGATATAACAAGGGTGACATGAGCAAAATCCTCAATAATCAGTATAGGACAAGAAATAATGGATCTAGCTTGGCAAAGTTATATTTTAAAAATGAATAAGAAGGAATTGGTTCTTAGTTAGAATAGTATATATATAGACTCAGTAATCAAGTTGTTAGACCTGAGTCATTTGGGAGCTTTAAAAAAAGATAGATAAATTCAAGGAAGAGGATGATCGGTGAAAAAATAAATAAATAAATAAATAGGTATATTTCATGCAGGGACTTTCACGTGTAGCCCTGACGGCACCTTGCAGCTTCCCTTATTTTCTTGTGTTCTGACGTTCTTATTAGCACCAATATTTACATTTTAACTCATTTACAGTAATCTCTCTAGGCTCCCCGACCTCTGACTCAAACTACTGCATCGTCTCTGAATTAATCATCCACACACGCCTCACTGTTTCTATCCAGCCTCTCACGCCTTGTAGCCACGCCGCACACTTCACCCACTCGCCGCAGTACCTTGCTCCTCCGCCAGTACGTGCTGAGTTTTACGACACACACACACACACATACACACACACACACACACACACTCAAAAGCGCTCAGAATGACTCATGGTTCACGGTCTTATTTTGCACACTCTTACGGCACTGTTTCACTATTGTTGCTTAATCCACGGAGTTATCTGCATCCGTACCTCTCTACGTGCCCTTATTCTTTACCATCTCCATTTTACAGTCTTACTATCTTACTCTCCTTCAGTATACTAAATTGCACTTCTAAGAACTATTTTGTAAACTCTTACATTTGCTTAATTTGTTTGTTTGTTTTTTTCGGAAGTAGCAAATTTAAGTTTTTTTTTATTTATTTTTTTCTTTTATTTGTGCTCTTCACCGACTTCCTTGACATCAAACAAAAAAAAAATGCTGCAAGTTCTGCCAAGTTCTCAAGGTCACATACGTTCATATTATTAAGCCATACATTACCACTTTTCTTTTTATAATACCGAACATTTGCATATATTAATAATAATGTTCCTACCATCAGCTTATTTTTACCCACTTCCTTTTTTTTTTTTCGAACGATTCACGTCACCACTTGACAAAAAAATATTCGTCAAACACGTCAGCGGCATGTTTAATATTCCTAGCAAGCACACTCCCGATTTGCATACTGATAGAGGCTTTTCCTGGACTGTTTTTTTTATTATTCAGGAGTGACGCCAGACTACTTGAATACCTTGCTGGCTCCGTGAGCGGCGGCACGCGAGGCAGCAGCAAGGTGGCAGTCACAACACACACCGGGAAGCCATGACTTGTGCACTGCTTATCTCTATCGATATCTCTTTCTTCGTTCAAGTTCTCGTAAGTAAAAATTAAGAAAGAAGGTGCCACGAAGATTAAAGTGCTGCCTTATGAAAAAGGTGATCATAACACGGAGGAATCCTTAATGTTTGTATTATTTGCTTCTACCGCATTTCAATCTTCTCGTTAAGCTCTCGTATGTAAAGACTGAGTAAGAGAGAAGGTGCCGAGAAATGCGATACCTTATGATTTCTCGTGGTATGAAATAAATCACAGTACGTAGGAATCCGTAATGTCTGTACTGTTTACCGTTATCGCATTCCAATCTTCTCCTCATGTTTCCCTACGTAAAGATTAAGAAAGGCAGAAGGTATCGATAAGAGCAAAAGTTCCACCTTACGATTCGTCGATGTATAAAATCACAATACCTTACATTAATCTAAATTGTAATAATATAATACTTACTTCTATCGTATTTCAGTCGTTCAATTAACTTCGCAGATGTAGTAACTGAGTAAGAAACAAGGTACAGCTCCGACAAGAAATTACATAACAGGTTTTAACAAATTACAACCCATGTATTTAAACGCTCTGCTCCCTCATAAGGACTATTTTCAAAAAGCACATAAATCATTCATCACGTTCTCTTGGGCATTTAAACAGTAATGGTGCAGAGTCCTCTTCAAACTAATATCTACTACAATCACGAAAACACCTTGAAAACACTAATAACTTCCACTGGAGCATGTAAAAAGTTGTCAAGATAAGACGCGGCAACGTTTGAACTAATTGAAAGTACTGCCGTCACAGATAGCTATCGAGGTCCATATATCGACAAGGCTACGCGAAGTAAAATTGCTTTCCCCCCCTTACAACCTCTGGCAGCATGAAATGTTTGTTTACTCCTCCCCTCGCTTAGTAAATACACGCTGAATTTAACTGAAAGCGCTGCCGTAAATGATGCATGCACTCTTTCTATTTCTTATTATGCGTGGAGGAGGCCGACCAAGGACAAAAAATATATGAATAAGTAAGTGAATAAACATGAAAACTACGCTGAATTGCCGCTTAAGAATAATAAATAAGAAACCAAAATCTGACAGTTGAAAAAATGGGAAAAATAAAAAATGAAGTCCAATCTTATCTCATTTTTCCCAAAGAGCAAATAAAATAAATAAACCTTTACACATTGAATACGTATCGCGACCTCCCGACTTTAAAGCACTTCAAGACACTCCGGCACGGTGAAAAATGAAGAGTAGTGAGGTAGGAAACCGTTGCGCGTGGGCGGCGGCAGCTGGCAATACACGGGAACTGGCGAGCAGGCGGAGAAAAACGACGCCGCCTGGAAACTACTTCATAACCCCCTGATGCATTTCCCCGTTTTCTTTATTTTGGAGCATCGTAAATCTTGCAGTGGACACGTATGGCTCGCTGGCTGCCTCGGTGAATATTAACCTATCCTAGCCATGCAGATAGTGTAGGTAATAGGGAGACATCACATTATCCAGCAAAATATTGAGACTAGGGATACGTGCAGTGTACATTACAATTTTCAATGGTCATATATCTTAGTGGTTATTTCAGTGAATATCGAACCTATTCTAGCCCTGTAGGAATAGTGGGCAGGAAAACATTAAATTAACAAAAAATACTGGGAAACGCATCCCCGCCACGCAGACAGTGTAAGTAATATGGACACATTAAAATAAGCGAAATATTGAGATAGAGAGCATGATATATTTTGTATGCCTGTTTTAGTGAATATTAACCTTTCCTATCCATGTGTGTGGTGCAAATGACATGAAAACATTAAAATAACCGACCAAATACTGAGGTTAAGAACATGACTGATCTTGTATGCTTGTTTAAGAAAATATTAAAGTTTCCTAGCTACGCAGGATGTATAAGTAATAAACAAACAATACAACTAATAAGTAAACTACTGAGATTGAAAGTATAGCATATCTTGTACGCTTGTTTCCATGAATATTAATGTGTTCTTGCCATGCATGGGATGTCCTTGAAGGTGAAATATTAAAATAAGCAAAATACCGAGATTGAGAGTATGGTAAATCTTTCAGTGAATATTAACGTATCCTAGCCATGCAGGGAGTATAGTTTAAAGGAAAATATTCAACAAACAAGCAACATTTTGAGACCAAGAGTATAATTAATCTTGAACTAGTCAGGTATCCTTGTTTCGGTGAATATTAACTTATTCTAGTCATGTATGAAACGTAACTGAAGGTTAAAACATTAAAATAAGAACATTTTTTCCTATGTATGATGTAGAATTCTTGTTTAACTGTTGCTAATATTATGAAAACACTCTTGAAAACAGATTCCACAACAGCGCATTAAAAAAAAAAAAGAGATTGACATGTATATATAAAAAACGGTCATGGGTTATTGCTTGTGGCATAATACATCTTCTTGTACTCGACACGTGCAGTTGCCTCTGAATACTAGTCTAGCTTTTCTATACAAGGAATATAAACGAAGGCAGTAACAACAGAATAATAAGCAAGGTATGAGGATTTCGGGTCACGGTTTGAGGAGCAATAAATCGTGTATTGAGTGTATACTCCTATGTTGCCTCAGGGAATGTGAATTTGACATGTCTATGCATGGAGTGTACGGCAGTAAAGGTAAACACATCAAAATAACAAGCAAAGTATGTAGAGATTCATATTCACGACTAGCAGTAGGCCTATTCTAACTCTCGCGACCTTCTTGACCTAACTATGGACCGGCGAATTATGTAGTTTTGGGATTTTTTTTTTTTTTCGCTTAATCTTTCTCTCGACAAGCCTCCTCCATTTATCTTCACATGGGGTTGGCAAATTTGGACAGCCTCCTAAATTTATCTCCATTGAAAAGACCACCTCTTCCAGTACCTCTCACTACCTTGGTTATACAAACAACTCGTCCCTTACTTTTCTTTCCATTGTTTTTCTCTTATCTTTTTCTTTTCTTAGTTCTGGCATCTCTAAATTCGTCTTCTTTAAACACATTATCTCTTTTTGTTAAATGCCCGTGTCATTGAATTAATTTTTCTTACACGAACAGCTTTTTACCAGTCATCATTTATTATTTTCAGCAACGCAAGACTTAAAACGACATAATGAATGGCCGCGATCACGTGAGGTGCCAAAAGCAAGACAGTAATCCCTCGTGTGTGACAGATCGTGCTGGGACAGGATGGTGCACACGTGATGCTGCATGGCGAGAGTTTAT
>NC_087177.1:8540000-8572500 GCF_035594125.1 Scylla paramamosain
TCCTCTCTTCTGCAATAATCCCCTGGTTACGCTTCTCCCTTGATGAATCGTCCACTGCAGGTATATACAAGCCCGTTATCTGGCCTCATTATCTACTATTACTACCTTGAATCATAATAAACTACTCCACCTGGACGCTTCCATTCTTTTAATTAAGCCTAATTTACAACACTCATTAAGAAGTCCCGCTATAATTTCGCCCGGGAACTTGTAAGTATCGAGGCGCCGCTCCACTTGGTCACGCTGCTTATTGCATTAACTCTTGTTCTCTGAGGCTACTGAAGAATCTCCTGGTGTGTGTGTGTGTGTGTGTGTGTGTGTGTGTGTGTGTGTGTGTGTGTGTTAAGTGGCATGTCTGTGTTATTGTTTGTCTCTAGTCAATATAATGAATTTAATCGCCAATGAAGTTCACGTGTGAGATAATTGTTCATTTAGACAAAGCTGTGTAAAATATTATGTGTTGGTGTATGAATCATATCTCTCTCGTTAGTTGTATTGTTGATTTTGCCAATTAAACTGAACTGAACGTAGCCGTGTGTGTGTGTGTGTGTGTGTGTGTGTGTGTGTGTGTGTGTGTGTGTGTGTGTGTGTGTGTGTGTGTGTGTGTGTGTGTGTACCAGGATCCACTTTCAGGACAACCTACTAATTGCACGAGACATCCACAGGTAATGACTCACCTGTCCTGCCACCACCATTACCATCTGTCTGTCTCTCTCCCATCAGGTGGCAATCCTCCTCGCCTTAGGGAATCATTAACCTAACCTAACACATCTCCTATATCACCATCACTCACCTATAGGAATCATTAACCTAACCTATCTATATTATCATCGCTCACCTTTAGGAATTATTAAGCTAACCTAACTTAACCTAACCTGCCTCCTTCTTTATTAGTCACCCACCTAAGGAAACAATTAACCTAACCTATCCTAACCTAATCCATCACCTATATTACCGTCACTATCCTTAGGGAACCATTAATCTAATATAACCTTGACCTAAACTAAATCTAACCTTGCTCAGTCTTAGACAAACCTTACTTACTTTAACCAAAGCCAGTAACAGCAATGGTTTCGGTCAGTGTTTCGTTACCATAGCAAAATAAGAAAATACTCACAGGGAAAAATGCCAAGAGGTGAAGGTATCTAAGGGAAATTGCCTGGGGAAAATTTTTAAGGGAGGAAAAATATCCAAGGAGTGAAATATGATCGCATTCCCCAGCCTCATTCCATTCCTCGCCGCCGGATTATTTTTTTTCTTTTTACACACAAGGGAGGAAGACCCAAGGCCAAAAACAAATTTAGAAAAAAGTATATACAAACAAAAGGGCTCACTAATTCTCTCCCACAAAAGAAAAAGGAAAATAATATTAAAGACGAGCCAATTAATGTTTGCAGGTGCCTTGATGCCTCCTTTCAAACAACCCTACTACCATTCACAATATAAGTCAAGGATGTCCCCATATAACAAAAATACACACCATACAAACCCATCACCAACTCCCATTAAGTACTCCCAAACCTTAACCTTCCCTTGTCCCTCCCTTTACTCTCTTCTTTACTCTTAACAAAACTCCACACACTATTACCCCTTACAACCCAAACACCACCTAAACCCATCACTAACTCCCCTTCAACACTCCCTCACTGCCCATAACCTTTGTGTACCCCTCCCCTCCCACTATTCTTCATTACCACCAAGACTCCACCTCTTACTACTCCCTCACACAAACACACCACCCCAACCCATCGCCAGTCCCTTTCCATCACCCGTATCACCCATGACAACCCTCTGAGCCCCATGCAAATCCCTGCCTTTCCTCCCCTTCTCAGTCCCCGTCATTACCATAACAGCCCCTCCCTGCTCCTAAACTCATCTCTTCAGCACAAATATCGCTGAACAACGCTACTTTGCCTTCCACACGTCCCCCCCCCACCTCCAACTTCCCACATCCTCATAGTATGCCCTTATTTTTCTCCTTTTTCCTTTAGTACTCCTATTTTCCCTCCTACTCGTGCTCTCGCTCCTGCCTCCCCCGTGCCCGTTACGTTCTCGCTGTACCTTCCGTTTTCCCTTTCCGCGTTTTCTGTGCCTCCAGTCTGGGCGAAAAGATACGTTTGTTTACTGCTCATGGTAGTAGGGTGCGTGGGAGCAATACGCCGTCAGGAACTATACAGCTCTCGCTTCTAGCTCGCTGGGTGATTGGTTGCAGGATTGGTTTGACTGGCTACTAGGTGGCGTGCTGGCTTGCTGGTTTTCTATTTAGCTGGTTATTTCGTTGGCTGGTTCGTTAAATAGCGAATGCTTGAGTAACTGGTTGTTTAGTTGGATGACTGACTGACTGAATTACTGATAGGCTAGGTGGCTAAATTTTTGACTGATTGAATACCTGACTGGTTTTCTGATTACAATACATCAAGCGGCTCCCTACCACAGCGTCACCCACTACCTAACTGATCCGAAGCTTCGCTCATTTTCGTTCCACATCGCACTTCACGTTTTCACTTCAATACTGGTAATAAGGGAGACTTTTCTAAGAGATTTCCGATAAATACCATATCCTGACCGTAATTCACCTCGCCATCTAGCGTTATCAACTATAAATACACTGTTAACTACCTATTTCGACGCAATACACCGTCACGTACATGCCATGCCAAGTATCACTCAGTATCACCTGGCCACTAAAGCACCACAGAAATCAAGGAAGCTGGATCAAGAAAGCAGGAGATTACAGCGTCTTTGGTAAAAATACGTCAGAGTACAGAGGGCCCTACAGGACTTGCATTACACCAGGGCGTTCATTACTGCCTCTCTCTGCCGCGGCGGGAAAGGACCCTCCATCCCTAGGCACATGACGCACTGTAACATCCGAGGTAACAAAGTTTAGCGTCTCCAGATTTCCCTCGGCACACATTTATCACCTGACTCGTAAAGGAGGGCGAGGAGCTGGGTACGAACACCGCCTCTGTAAACATATGACTGAAGACTAATTATGTGTTTTTTTTTAAAGTCTTTAGAGTGATCAACAACACTGCACACTCGCTGTATCATTACAACGCAGAGGCAACTCACTCTAACAACACGGTTTCCAGGAACAGAACATAATTACTGAGGTCATTAAGTCTTCTCTCACATCATGTACAAAAAAACCGAGCAATGCTTCTTAATTAATAATACGTCAAGGAGGTCCTGGAAAAGTTGTTAGCCCGGTGCTGGAATCCAAGTGACTCATCACATACTACGAGGAAGCAGAGGGAGTTCTAAGGCGCAGCAGAGACTCGCTAGATGAGCACGAGTACACTGGCACCAGCTTATAAAGGGCCTCGCCTTAGCAGTGCCAGACAGCATCCGGAACCAGGCAGGCGAGAAGTGGCTATGTGGCTGACGACCATCCCACACTCCACCAGTATGAGGCCATACATTATATTTCAGCTGTAACGCGGAGGACGCCAAAGAAACTTGACGATTGAGCTGCACAGGGAACCCAATTAGATAACTCAATTAAAAATTTAATGTTAAAAAGGAAAGAAAAGTGTATATGTTTGTATTCGTAAAACTTTATCTTGTTACCACGATACTGAAGCATATTCTGAGACACTTCTGCGCCGCACCTTCACTTCATTTAAGAGATAAGCTCAAGATAAGAGGAAAATGGTAGACGGAAGAAATTATAAAGGAAGAATAGAAGGAATAAATGGAGGAGGAAGGAAGAAAGGTAGAAGGAGAAAATGAGGGAAGGAATAAAGGTACAAGGAATAAATGAAGGAGAACGAAAGATAGACGGAAGAAATTAAGAAGGAAGAAATGAAGGGGAGGAAAGGAAGGCAGAAGCAAGAAATAAGGACAGAAGGAAGAAAGGTAAAAAGAATAAATGTAGTAGAAAGAATGCAAAAATCAAAACAGCCACCAAAAATACAAGAAGGTCCACAAATTGATAGATGAGAGACAAGAAAGAGCCCACCAAGGAGAACAGCAATATGGAACCCCGACAAACTTCTTCCATTTGAATCCATCAGGGTGCGGTAAAGGGAGTTTAATAGCGTGTATATCACATTACGCACCCGAAACACCCATAAGAATCTATAAAATAACAATCACCAAACGGGAAAAACATCTGCCTTGCGTCTCCACCTCATCCCCTCCTGCCGCCTTCCACCCGGCCAGCCACCAAGCCCCACGTAATCCAACTAAATTATTATTACCCTAACGCTCTAACCTCACAATCCACCAAAACTATCATTGCCCTAACCTCACGTAATAACCTGCTAGCAAGGGGATCTAGGCCTTCCACGCCCCCACAGAAGGGCAACCACCTCATAAAACAAGCCTTATTACTCGTAGTTTGGCGGGAGTCTTGTTCCCTAGTTCCTATAGAATTCTTACCCTAACCTCATCTAACAGCCTTCTAGCAGCTATATGTTACGTTTTCTTACACACTTACGTCACTGGGAAGTTCACATCACATACTGCAATTCATCAAGACGAGGAAAACATAACATGAATAAAGGACGTATGGAAAGCGTGTGGATAAGTGGCAATTAAGTGTTCGAGTCTTACTAGCAGCCATACGTTGTGTCCACATAATTGCATCACTGGGAAGGTTACTTCACTTACTAGAATTCATCACGACGAGGAAAACCTAACAGGGAAGAAGGACAGTTGGAAAGAGAGAGGATACGTGGTATTTAAATTCAGGTGTTCAAGGCTTACCTGGGTAAACTCGTTCCACCTCCATTTTTCCACTAATACCCGTCTTGAAGTATGCCTGCTTCAGATTGATCAGGATGCCAAGGACCATGTTTCTACGTACACACACTTCCGTGACTCAAACCTAAATAAAAACACCACAATAACGAATAACTGCGTCGTAACTACCGAACCAACGCAGTACACCCAATGAGTCATTGGCAGGAAGTAGCGACGAGGAGCTGCCACCCTCGTTTTTTTTTTTTTTTTCATTTACTGTCTTAAGCTGATTGTCGAAGCAAAAATATGATACGGTTACTTATTTTGCTTTTATTAAGGTTTCACACGTACATTTCACGGAAGCATTTTTATTATAAGCAAAGTTAATAAAGTGGAGCACATTCGGACAAGTGACCGCCTGACTACACTGCGTTCGTAACCTTCACTCTTAATATTCTGGAAAATAAAGTAGGATTAACCACTCTCATACATAACAGAAAGGAAATTCATCAATTTTCTTTCCTTTGAGATATACAAGGTGATGAAACAAGCGAGAACTAATGTAATTCAAGAGATTCCAATCGTCTACCGAAGCCTAAGTCACTGCCGCGAACAAGAAAGTTTCTGTGGAGGTTTGTTTTCAATTCATGAAGTTAAATTTCTTCCGAGTGAAAGTTACGTGTGTTGAATCTTTGACGAAGTGACAAATATGAAAGCCGATTTTTAGTAATACTGACAGGAACATATTTTAGACCAGTTTTTTTCATCATAACATCTTTCTTTGTGATGGTGATTGGTTTGTGTGTGTGTGTGTGTGTGTGTGTGTTCAAACCGAGCTGGCAATACAGTCACATCAGGGAACGCACGTACATCACAGCTTTCATACAGATAACCTACATACATAGCCTATCTTTCCCTCACCAGGTTACGCAACTCAATTCCATTTAACTATAGAAAGAGCAGCTTCATTATATTGTACAAATGTGATGAGATCGTCGAGAAAGTTGTAAATGACAAGTGAAAAGATTAATTTTATTTCTCCATTTTACGATAGCAATTAAATGAAATATGTCGAACAAAACTAAAATGGCCTATCAAACGTCCCCGGTTTATGTCGATTCACACGATCATCTGACACACAAACACACACACACACTCCACTGTTGCCAACATTCTAGTTCTCTCGCATGTGGCAACACTCGCTCCAATGTCCATATCTTACAAAAATTCGGATTTCTTTGAGCTTTATCTGCCTTATACCTATTCTCCCTTCCCTTCCTTCCCTTCCTCTCTCCTCCTCTCTTTTCCTCCCTTTCCCTGCTTTCCAATCCTTTCATTTCAATCCACGGCCCTGTATTCTCCTCCCTTTCCTTCCTTTCTGACTTATAGCTTCTCTCCCCTCCCCTCTTCTTTCTTCCATCTAGTTTATGTGTACTCTCTCTCTCTCTCTCTCTCTCTCTCTCTCTCTCTCTCTCTCTCTCTCTCTCTCTCTCTCCAATGTGATGCTCCTGCTGAATAAAAAAAAAAAAAGATAACAGTCTTCCTTTTGCTGAGTCTCCTTCCTTTCTTCCCTCCTTCGCCTTCTCGTCTTCCAAACATTGGTGGTGTAGGCAGAGGGGAAGGGGGGAAGGGGAAGAGAATGAAGGGAAGAGGAGGGACTAACTGGGAGGGAAGAAAATGATGGGAATGAGGGACAGAAGGGGAGACAGGATAAGTTTTGGCACCAGCCTCATCACCCACTTTCCTTCCTTTCCCCCTTTCTTCCCTTCTTTATCCAACCTCCTCCAAGAACTCACAGCTTTCTCCTTCCCCTCACTCCTTCAGCATTCCTTCCTATTTCCCATTCTTCCCTCCATCCTTCCTTGTCGTCCTTGCCATTCTTCTTTATCATCTCACTTTCAGTCTTTGTCACTTCTCTTCCTTTCCCCTCCCATTAGTACCATCTTCCCCTTGTCTCGCTGTGTTCCCTCCGCCTCCTCAGCCTCCCTAGTGACGTAAGGCTGACGTCACACCACCAGCCAGTCGCCATAAAGGAGTCGCTCAAGAGTATCCCAATAAACAACTTAAGTTTATCTTGTTATCTAAATCAACAAAGGGACAAAGAAGACTTCAAAAAGTGTTCTCCTTCTATGCCTTGGCCTTATTTTCTGTACAGTCCCTACCGAATCTCTAGTCTGTTACAAATTCCAAGAGATAGACACAGAGAGAGGTAAGACAGAGGGATGGGATTATTTTTCTATGTAAATATTAATCAGAAGTATAATTACGAAACATCAAACTCTCAACTCAGTAATAATTAAACTTGTGCATAAAACAATGTAGTCTCATGCTATACTTTACACTTACACTTCAAAACAATATTAAATGAGCATTCAAGTGTGCACTACTACACTTTAACATCTTTCGAATACCTAAAATAGACATACAGCATTTCAATAACACATTTCCATCCAAGTTACAAGTATCCAAGTCCCGACACCAATAGCACCGATCAGCGACCACAATTCAAACTGAACCAATATCACAAAGGGGAAAAAATCCAAGACCAGGACACAAAAAACCCCTTGTCCGGATACAGGAGGTCTGCTGGAGAACATGTCACTCCTCGAACAAACGGATCAAGATACAGGGATTGGTTCTACGAATGAGGGATAAGATTAAGAGACAGAGGCGTAACGAAAGCTTAATAAAAACTATGCAACCGAATTAGCGACAGCGGCTTGGCTGCCAACCCTCAGTACACCGCGGGGCACCCTGTACAGTGATTAGGGCAGCAGGTGACTCAAGGCCCAGGGGTAGTGAGGAGGCCTGTCAGGGTGTCCGGCCTATCCTGTCCTCGGGGCATTTAAATATTATAGTAGAACGCCATGAAAGTCAATGACATGAGGGAATGCATGAAGGGAGACCGGCTGAGGCAGGAAAGTGTTGGCTGGGGAGTAGAGAAAGTGGGTTGTTGTTGTTGTTGTTGTTGTTGTTGTTGTTGTTGCTTTTCTTCTTTTCCTTCTTCTTCTTCTTCTTCTTCTTCTTCTTCTTCCTTTCTTCTTCGTGGGAATGGTCGTTATAGCGGTGGTGGTCTCACTATGTTATAGGAAGATTTCACATTTCATTATAATAAACTGTAATGATGATGATGAGTTAGCTGACAGTTATCTCATATAGCGATCTCTTTTTTTCACCCTTTTTATTATAAGTTTATAGATTTTCTTCACTTACACACACACACACACACACACACACACACACACACACACACACACACACACACACACACACACACACACGAAAAAAACACTATGAAAACAAAAAAAATTTCCACCTTCTTACGCTTTTTTTTTTTTTTAATGCACAACACAACTTTATTTCTAAGCCTCCTCTTACCTCCCTCACACACTCTATCTGTTTCAAATTCTCTCTTTCTCTTTCTCTCAGCCACAAGAACACGGCCACGGAGATCAATGAGCGCCAAAACTTTAACCACAAAAAAAACATTCACATTGATATGACCAACGCTGGAAAGTTCACAAAAGTTTTATGAGTTTTCCTTACAGCCTTAGTGAGTTAAGTAGTCCGTTTTTGTTTGTTTCTTTCTTTATTTTTTTCTGCACGGAATGAGATTTGTTAGTGAATGCCTTTCAGTAAGATTATATCACATGTATAGATGAATGTTCTATAATTGTGTCATTTCCTTTTTATTTATTTATCTATTTATTTATTTATTTATTTATTTATTTATTTATCTATTTATTTTTTTTCGTGTGTGTATAAGGCGTGTTATTCATTAAGTAATTATGTATATTGGAAACATTATTCTTTTCCGTGTTCTACTTTTCAAATTTCCTGTCGATCATCAAACAACATATCTCTCTCTCTCTCTTTCTCTCTCTCTCTCTCTATCCATCCATCTATCAAATAATCACTATCAGTTAATGACTTCATCTATCTCTCTATTCACCTGTTTACCAGTCACACAATCAATGAATTAATTTATCTCATCAATCTATCTATCCACCCACAAACATACCTACCTACAAACCTATCCAACCACCAATCTGTTTATCCCTTCACTTGTCCCTCCCACACACAAACCTCCCCAAGGCCACGCATCACTAACGCAGTCATCCCTGAATGGCCTGACCCGTGCTTGGTGATTCCCGCGGCTCAGGCAAATCCTCCGAGCTGCCACCAGTTTTTGCCGCATCATCAAGGGCATGGACCGTGGATTTCCCAGAGAGAGAGAGAGAGAGAGAGAGAGAGAGAGAGAGAGAGAGAGAGAGGAAGGGAGTCTGACTAACAAGAATAATTTGGTGAAACAAAATAACAAAATAGCATACGCCCAAAGTTCTCTCTCTCTCTCTCTCTCTCTCTCTCTCTCTCTCTCTCTCTCTCTCTCTCTCTCTCTCTCTCACACACACACACACACATTTAAAAATGAACGCATAAGCACAAATTAATATATTAAAACAACAACAACAACAACAACAACAACAACAACAACAACAACAATAATAAAAACAACGATAATAATAACAGCAATAAAACATACAACAGAGGGAGGATAAGGGAGAAAAAAAACAGAGACAAACAAACTGAGGAGAGACAACACCACATGGCTACAAAAACTAACAAAACAGGCGATCATTCCCTGCGTTAGTTACACAATCAGCTCATCTCCCACTCACAATACTGCTCCACTGTCTTATCATCGCCTTTTTATTGAGAAACCTACACTACTTGAGAAGACATTCCTTAAAAAGTCATATAACATTAAAAATAAAGCCGATCTCCCGTTTTCATTATACTGACGGTGATGAAATGCTGTTGCTGCTCCTGCTGTTAATGAGAAAGGGAGGAACACAAAGGAGCGTAAAAGAATAAGAAGGAACATAAAGAAATTTGAAAGAATAAGAGTACAAAGGAAAAATTAAGCAGCATAAAGAACAGGAGGAGGACGAGGAGGAAGAGGAGGAGGAGGAGGAGGAGGAGTAGAAGAAGGAGAATAATGAAAAGATCAAAAAAGGAAAAAGAAGATAGAATAGGAGATATGAAAAAAAAAAAAATAAGAGGATAAAAGACAGCGAGGAGGAGGAGGAGGAGGAGGAGGAGGAGGAGGAGGAGGAGGAGGAGGAGGAGGAGCAGGAGGAGGAGAATTAATGTAAAACTTTCATCTCCATGTTCCACGGATTAGCATCATCGGGAGTATCGTAAAAGTCTATTGCATTCTGACAGACGCGCAGTATTTATGGAACTCCGCCTCGCGATGGACGGATTGCTTGATCCTATATTTGGAGGTGTGTGTGTGTGTGTGTGTGTGTCATGATTTATCCAAAGTTCCTATATACTAATTTTTCTATCATACGAAAAATAAATTGGCAAACCATTTTCTTCATTTTTTTTTCTTTATTCTTTATCTCCTTCTTCTCTTCTTCTTCTTCTTCTTCTTCTTCTGTAGTTATCTTTTTGGGGAGCAGCATAAGGATCTCTCTCTCTCTCTCTCTCTCTCTCTCTCTCTCTCTCTCTCTCTCTCTCTCTCTCTCTCTGGTCGACCTCATTAGCACGTAAAAAAGAAAGAATAGAAAGAAAAAAGAGAGAGAAAAAATCTGGCTGTACATAGAAACTTAACAAAGAGAGAGAATTTGGTGTTTGTAGAGGAAGGGAAAGAAAAAAAGAACGTAATAAGAAAGAAAGGAAAGAAATACATCAGTGAGTGGGACTGTGGTGGTTATAAATGCACACGATGAGGCAGGAAGGCTTTATTTCTTTATCCTGCGTCTTATCATCACCACAGTCCAATTCACTTGTCCTACCAATGCACAGCCACTCAGTGTAGCAAAGGAGAGTTTTTTTTTTTTTAATATATAAGAGAAACACTAGCTTATCCTTTTCTTTCTCATATCGACAACGCAGGAAGACTCAAAAAGGGCGGCAGTGCGGGGCGCAGAGAGGGCGCAAGCGTCATAAACAGAATACAGTCAAGACAACAGCTGATTGGTCTTTGCTTGGCGGGCTCAGACGCTCCTACAACTACGCCACTCTGTGTAGGCGGCGTAATGCATTGGCGTAATTTTAGGTGACTCTTAAGGATGAAGCAAAATTTTATACTGAACTGGTCGGCCACGTCTACAGCGGACTAATTCAATGTCGAGCACTGTAGTAGTAGTAGTAGTAGTAGTAGTAGTAGTAGTAGTAGTAGTAGTAGTAGTAGTAGTAGTAGTAGTAGTAATAGTAGTAGTAGTAGTAGTAGTTGTTGTTAAAAAAAAAAAAAAGTCTATATTTCACCCTAGTAGCGTGCCTGGGAACCACCTGAAGGAACAAACAACAGGTGACCAGCCCTTCTCCTCCCCTCGACCGCCATTCATTCTTCCAAGCCTCGTCTGCCCCACCACCCATAACTTCCACTCAGCTTTAGCGATTCCACGTAAGTCGGTGATATATTATTAGATTAGACCACACAAAAGGAAACAAGGAAGCTAATTCACAAAGGAAAAATACTAGTAACATCCAGGGAAGAGAGGGGATCACAAATGAACACAAAGGAAGAAAAACAGCATCAGACTTAGTATTGGTCCTTATGAAGATGCTTGTGATAAATTGAATAATACAAGAGGAGGAGGAAGAGGAGGAGGAGAGGAACGAAGAAGAGTAGAATTAGGAAGAGGAACACGAAGATAAAACGAGGAACATAAAAGAACAAGGATGACATTAAAAAAAATTAGAGTTGCTTTCAGAAAATTAATAAATAAAAACGGTACACTGCAGTACAAACTATGATTATATTTATGTTTTGCTTTAGTTTAGTCGATAAGGAATAACTACCGTAGTTCGTCACTTGGGACACGAGAACATCACACTGGCATTAGGACACGAAACTCTAATGATTTTCCCATAACCATTGACACAGCTCTCCGTCACCACATACTGGAGGCGTGGCTTGTGTCGACAGTCATATGGATGAGCTTATGTAAATAATACGTTTATTTATTTCCCCACTTTCCCTGAAGGACTAGTACGCATTGCTTCCCTATTTGACCTTTTCGAAAATCAGTTTTGGCAAGGATAACTTATGACTGAAAATACCTTCGATACATTCATTTGGGAAACTGATAAAAATCAATTGTTCCACCGAAAAAGGAAGAGAAGGCACGGGCGTGGTTCAAAACAGCTAAGCAAACAACAACTGTATTATTTGCTGATTCCCGAACACAGGTCAACATCAATCTGGCATTATCTTTGGCTATCTAAATAAACTCCCGAGATTTTCACGTGCCTTAGTGACCGAAGGACCATGATGAATTAAAAATGTCTGAACACTCACCAAGAATACGTCAGTCCCCGCTGGTCCTCGCTGTGTGGCACTTTCTCCGTTTTCTGTGTGGGAGAATAAGAAAATATGTTTATGGTAACTGAATAATACAGTAACGTAAACTCTCTGCTATTTGGTGCATCTTTCCTTAATCACTAACCACTCTGGGACATTTATTCTCGTTTTGCAGCCATAACCAAGCATTATACTGCCTGGAAATTGCAAAATCTATTCTTTTTCATCACTTTCTTTCTTTGCAGGTGTTTATAAAGATTTCATACATTGCTTTTAGTGCTGTGAAGTGTTGCGTATCACAGTGAAAGGGTTAAAAGTCATATATTCTACTTTTCAGACTACTATCATGTTATCAGTCTAAGAAATATGAGAATCATCTACAAAACTATTGGTTATCTGTGTAATTTTATGTAAAAGATGGACTAGATTTGGATAAGCAGGCCACCACCACCATCACCACCACCGCCACTATCACCACAGCCACCATCGCCACAACTCCTGCTTAAATCACCACTCCAATAAGCTCAACATCAACAAATCATCCGCAACCTCTCACTCGTCTGGTGTACAAACAAGTAATAAGCACATTTCATTCAATCCTAAATCACACACGCATGAGTCCTGATCTGCACTTTCCCAACAGCTGTCTATTTCGTGTCATGCCAATCACCCTACCGTAAATCTGAACTTGTATAGTGCAAAGTAACTACAGCCCCGCGTGTCAACGGTGCACTCAATCGTTTGGAAATGTGAGCAGATTATACCGTGCGAGGACTGCAGGCGTTTAAGTGAGAGCGGAGGCACGACACCACTGTAGTACGAGTATTGACCTGTGTATGCTGTGTTTGATGCCGAACCGTACGAGTATGTGTGTGTATGTATACTTTATGATACGTATGGAAGCCTGTCATTTAGTGTAGTTGGTGGGGTGCTGGAAAAGGTTACTGGGGCCACACACACACACACACACACACACACACACACACACACACACAAGGCTGGAGAGAAAATGTTCTAAATAATGGAATGCTAAGCAGCGTCGGCATCCCGAATATTGTGTTATTTTCTTAGTTTTTCTTTTTTTTTTTTTTAATGAAGTTTCATAACTTTGTTTACGGAATGCATATAGTGTGTGTTCGTGTGTATGTGTGTGTGTGTGTGTGTGTGTGTGTGTGTGTGTGTGTGTGTGTGTGTGTGTGTGTGTGTGTAATCTACCTGAATAATGGAAGAGGTCGCTTAAAAGGGAAAGAAAGAAGGACGGGAAACTGGATGGAGGCGAGACGTGGTACTGGTGATGGTGGTGGTGGTGGTGGTGGTGGTGGTGGCGATGAAGGTGATAGTGGTGGTGCAAGTGGCTGTGGTGAAAAGAGCTATGGAGGTAATAGTGGTGCTTGTGACTGAGAGAGAGAGAGAGAGAGAGAGAGAGAGAGAGAGAGAGAAAGTAGAGCAAAGGAGGTAACATTCGTGTAGCAATAACAAGACTCAGAGTCATCGTCATAACTAGAGTAACACAGGGGGGGCAGTCATCCATGCTAGAGTGGACGCAGAGAATACAGTATGGAGTGAAGGCCTGGTCATAGTGTGTAGGTGGCTGGAGTCTAAACATCCTCTTAACTCTAAGCAGTGCAAACAATGTCCCTAGGTTTGTTACTATTTGCTTCTTCCCTTTGTATATTTACTTGTCATACTGTCGCGTGAGTTTGAGGGATACGTTTCTCACATTGGATTTTTTAGCCTTATAATGCTCTCACATGATTCTGGAACTCAGCCACAACCTACTAAGTCCTTTATGGTTCGTGCTGCGCTTGACGCCGCCCTGTCTACAAAAAGTGACGGGCCGGCTCTTCCTTTCAGCAGCTCCAGTTAGGAGTCGCCACAGCGGGTCATCCATCTCTATCTTACTCGTACTCTGCCTTCTGTGTCTTCTGTTACACCATCACCCGCATGTCTTTCTTCGGTGTTTCTGTCTGGTTTTCCTCTCTTCTTCCCCTTGCCTGCTGGTCCATCTCAAACTGGCCAAGAACTATCAACTTTTTTTTTTTAAGTAAAGAATGAGTCTTATTTATTTATTTATTTATCAATTCATTTATTTATTCATCTTTTCATTTATACTAAAGCATGAATCTTATTTTCTCCCCCCACTTTCCCACACAGTATGGACACACACACACACACACACCCACACACACACACACACACACACCACCACCAGTTTATTTGAATAAATTCTTAAACGAATATAAATTTGACATTCTTTACACTAATTACTCCCAAATTTTGTCCTTTCACAATGTTCACTGCTAAACATGCACGCTGTTTTAATTAGACAAATGGCCAAATTTGTTAAAGTCCACCGCGACCACAGTAACTCAGCGGCGGAGTGGCTGGCGGGGTGGGGCGCCTGTTGTGTGGTGGCGCTGCCAGACACTTTGCTCACTCGCCTTAACGCGACATTTTAAACACAGTGAAGGCCATAAATACTCTAAATAATGTATTGGAAGTTAATTGGAAAGCTGTTTTCTCTTCACTCGTGGTTTCTTTTGGGAAAGGCATTATGAACGGTTTTTTTTTTTTCGTTTTTCTTTTCCTTTCCATTCTTTTAATTTTGTTGTCATTGTTGTTATATTATTATTATCAATATTATTGTTTTTATTATTATTACTATTGTTATTATTGTTATTGTGTGTGTGTGTGTGTGTGTGTGTGTGTGTGTGTGTGTGTGTGTGTGTGTGTGTGTGTGGGCGGAATCCATATCACGTAAGAAAAAAAAAAAAGGATAAATAAATAAATAGGCAAATAATAAACCGAGTTTCCCGAAAACCATTTCATTACCATGTAAATTACTACAAATATGACCGTAATTAAATAACGAATCCACAACTCAAAGAATGTACGGATTTTATACAATTTCAAATACATTTCATCAGTAATTACACTCTGGCACATTTTGAGGCATGTTGTTTAAAATATTTCATGCAAGTAATTAAAAAAAAACACTAAAAAGGCATAGTAACAAATATACACAACTAAGCACAGGTGAAAATTAATGTAGAATGGAATTTAATATCGCAATTCAATAATGTAATTACGTAAAGGGAGAATATCATAATTCCAACAGAAACAACAATAAAATCCATCAGCAACAATAACAAAAAGAAAAATTAAAGAAAAAAAGAAACACACACACACGAACACACACACGCAGTCGGAACCGAACCAGCGGCGTAATGAGAGGTGCCAGCGGATCTAGTTTTCGTATTCCTCCGCCTCGAGCCTGCAAACATACACTGGCGGAGCGCGGAGGGGCGGACGGCTTATTAAAACACGCTATGCTGGCTAATTTTCTGTTTACGAGATAATACCGCGCATGAAAACACCCGACTTGATTTTTCACACACGATGCAACAGTGGAAGGCATGACAATGAGAGAGAGAGAGAGAGAGAGAGAGAGAGAGAGAGAGAGAGGTCGTATGAAAGGGACACTCAAGAGTAATAACGCAATAACAAATCCGCTTAACCCACTCTCATTTCATTTTCTTTCTGCCCCGTAATCTTACATGCATTGTTCTGTCATGGGGATTATTTTGAAAGCTCACAGAGATGATTCGTTGCGTTCTTGTCGGTGTTTTATCCTATGATGGCATATAATTCTTGTTAAACTACCATTAGGATCATGTTAACAGTTATGAATGCCACAACACTTTACACTGGAGCCTGTTAATCGGTGGACTTCTGAAAATACTCTAGAAAGCCACAATAATTTCCTCTAGTGACTGTTAAACTATCACTGGAATCATAAAGACACTTTCTGAAACCCCAATGACATTCACTAGAGCTAAAAGTATCACTAGAATCATGGAAACATCCTTGAAAACCGCAATAACACCTACTACAGCTGTTCCTTTATAAGTAGAATCATAAAAATACCCTTTAAAATCTCGATAAATTTCATTAGGACCTGTTTAACTATCACTATAATTATGAAAACACTCTTGGAAAACCACAATGTTATCTAGAGCTGGTTAAAAAACAGCTGAGTAGGATATCAAACATTTAGGAATATGTAACTTTTTTCTTAGCCTCGCAATCTCACTCACATAAGATCAGATACTCTCCCTTCCTCAACCTTTGCTGGCCTAGTACACACCCACCATCCCCCTCCTAACGAAGAGACAAGGCAGCTCCTACTTCCTTCAGTCTAACAAACACTAAGAACTAAGAGTTTCATTTACGCAACTGAAAAAACCAGCTCTCTTCCCTCCCTCCCTCCATCTTGCCTTCTCTTCATCTATTCGAGCGTGATGTTTCTTTTCTTTTCCTCTTTTTTTCTTTTTTTTCTGGTGTATGTTTCTCTCTCTCTCTCTCTCTCTCTTCTCTCTCTCTCTCTCTCCTCTCTCTCTCTCTCTCTCTCTCTCTCTCTCTCTCTCTCTTGCCTGTTTTATATTCCATGTTCGTGATAAGAATGGCGGACCGCGAGGCAAATGCTAAAAAAAAAAAAAGTAAAAAGCAAAAAAAGTAAAAAGGGAAAAAGAAGAAAACGGAAGGAAAAAAAAAGTAATGTACGAAGCTTTTTTTTAAACATTGCCAATGGTATGAAAACGTTATCTACTCTTACCATTCACTTCACGGTATCTCGCTGATGTCATAAACTGAGCATTCGTAACCGTAGTATTAATATATTTTTCCTTACGAGACCTGACCTAACAATAGTCTAATAAATCATACCTAATTAGCCTTGAGGTTTTGCTCTCGTATTACTTAAGACACGAATGAAGGTTAAGAAACAGCTCGTATATAGAGAATTTCGTGTTTGACCAGAAAAATACAACGGTATTAGTTTTAATCCTACAATATTCGTTTTGATCCTGTTTAATTAACCATTTCTACCTTCCCTGGATGACGTGAGCGTGGCGGCGTTACTTTGACACAAGGAAGATTAACAAAATGCTCGTTAGGGTCATCGGCCCAGATTATCAGTAGATCTATTCCTTTCCACTCGTAATCAGTAAGGAACATTCACCCCTGCGTGTATGAGTAAAGAGGGTATTGTCAATTGTTTTGTCATATTACTTACATTTTAACAGGTTTCAATGGAGGTCAGCGATGTTTTCAAGGCTCCTTTCATGACAGTAGTGATAGTTTAAACCAGGATCTTAAGCTTTTAACGTGAAAATCATCCTTGAGAACATGGCTAACCTTTAAAGAACAGTCTTGGTAGGAGAAGAAAACATCTAAAATACAAACCGAAAAGCAACAATTTTCTACCTGACAAGATTCTTCTGAAAACTGGTTGTGTTGATATTACGAGGAAAAATTTTAGTTATGGTTGTTTTGAGTTCACTGTACGCCCTAGTTTCCTTCTGCAGGGCGAGGCGTAGGACACTGTGGCGTTGTGGTGGTGTGGTGGAAGCCTTCTACTTGATTAGAAGGAAGAGTTTTAGAGGCCATGGCGTAGGATAGTGTTGGTGGTGTGGTGGTGAGATGGTGTGCTGGTGGTGTGGGGGGTGTGGTGGTGGCCTTCTGTCATACCAGCGGCAAGGGTTTCGTGGCTCTCTCCTCTCTCACGCTCGCTAATCCTCAACCTGACGCCGGCAACGCACGAGATATTCTGCGCGCCAGGCGTCCGCGTCTCCTCAGATTGTTCGTGTTTGTGTTCGTAATTTTTTTTTTTTTTTCCGCTCTTTTTTTGGTTACGTATTTCTGGATTTTCAGCACATGTTCAAGCCTATCCTTGTGCACGACCTTGAGTCAGCTCACGCACGCACACACACACTCACACACACATACACACACACACACACACACACACACACACACAGGGCTACACGAGCTTTCCCCAAATATTGTACAGTAAAACTTGGTAAATACAGCTATGTATATAGGTAAACACACACACACACACACACACACACACACACACACACACACACAAACACACACACACACCAATCTTTACTTATACGCACACGTGTGGCCAGACGAATTCTTAAAATAAACTTACATGCATGAAAGAGAGAAAGAAAGAGAGAGAGAAAAAAAAAAACAGCACAGATGACGAGAGACAAAAGCAAAAAAATACAATGCAAACATAATTTTCCCTCCTTTCCTGCTCCTCCTTTTCTTTCTCCTCCCTCGCATGGTCTTCCTCCACACACAGTCCGCTATCATCGTCAGCATCATCATCATCACCACAGTCATAATGATCATCTTGGCTTCAACTTTCTCCGAACCGTACGTATGCTGACCTTAAGAAAATATATATTCCACCGTAGATTTTTCCCCTTCGCCTATTTCCCGTCGCGGACAATGGGTATTCTGGGCCTAAATCGCTTTGTACTCTGTATAATCTGAGATGAGTGTTTCGATTCTATTCTATGCTGTTCTGTTATATTATCTCTCTCTCTCTCTCTCCTCTCTCTCTCTCTCTCTCTCTCTCTCTCTCCTCTCTCTCTCTCTCTCTCTCTCTCTCTCTCTCTCTCTCTCTCTCTCTCTCTCTCGTACTTAATCCACGTTATCTGTCTATTTATCTATCTATTTATCTATCTCTATCATATACGTTAGCAGCCTTGAACATTTTTTCTCACAAGGACTTTCAATGATAAACTTCACATCTCCGCCACTGCCACGATGTTTGCTGGTAGGCTGGTTAAGTTCTATACGTGCATCACTCACTCAGACACTCTTCCCCAGGGTAACTCAAACACTCCATTATTTCAGATTTTTTTTTTTTTAAAGAACCAATGTAAAAAATAATTTGATGTTAGGTATAACTAAGTCCTGTTAGTTTTATACTCTGCTATTTCAACTAACTAAGAGTTATTTTACTTAATATTTCACTTAATATTTCCTGGAATTTCTCTTGTTTAATTATCCCTTCCGTCCTTGTATTTTTTTTTTTTCCATGCTACTTCTGTTTCGTTCCGCATTTCGTCTTTGTAACTTTCTTTTTTTCTTTATTCAGAGGACTGCTGGTTACTCGCTTCCTTCCTTCGTTCTGCAGTGGAGGGAAAGAAGATGCCCGGGGGAGTAAGCTTGGTTAAAGCCACGTGGATGAATGGCTGAACGAAGGAGGTAAATTATGCAATCAAGCCTGTCACTACGTCAATAAGCCGGCAAATTTATGTGATTCACTCCCTCATTAGCATCGTATTACTTAAGACCTAAAGAAGACACGGTTAAAAGTAGTTAGCATTAGTATCAGTTAAAATGAATATTAATGAGCAGTTGAAATGGCAGTAGGAGCAATATTGTTAACGATAATGACACGTTTCACATTTCAGCACCTTCATCGTATCACTCAAGATCTGAAGAAGCTGTGTTATTATTTAGTGCTACAATCAACTGACACGTATATCACGAGTAGAAAATAGTAGTAGTGGTAATATGGTTGAGGTTATAAGACACGTTCTACATTCCAGCACTTTTACACACCATCACATCACTCAAGATTCGAAGGACACGCGAGTAAAAGCAGTTAGTGTAATAGTTGAATCGGGTACTATTACGACATCGCAGTGGTGGTATAGTGGTAATAAAGTTGATGAAAGATTACACGTTTCACATTTTCAGCATCTTCATTCAAAACTCAGTCAACGCGTGTCACTAACTCAGGAAATAAAAAAAAAAGTTTGAAACAGGTATTTCAATCAGCCGAAGTAGTATTGACAGTAATATAGTTGATGATAATGACACTTCACATTTCAGCATCTTCACTCATCACTCAACGTGCGTCACTGAACCAGAAAAAAAAAGAACAGCACACAAGACATATTTCCAGACGAGCATTTGGAAAGAACCTCACTTACATGATACAAGTAGAACCCGTTAGAGGCCCTCAGGTCACCTCAGGAGGGCCATGAAGCAGACAGACAGATAGACAGACAGACAGACGCCCGAGGTAATAGTATAACACTTCTTGACACACGGGGAAGGTGACACAGGCCAAGTGTTGGGGAGGAGTGACAAACGAGGGAAAGTAGGATGGAAAAAGGGGAAGGGAAGATGGGAGGAGGTGGAGGAATGGGGAGAACACGTGTTTCAGTCAACTTTGTCAGCTCCCCTCTCCCTCTCTCTCTCACAACGCTCCGCTCTCGCTCTCTCTACTCTCTCAGGCCACCGCCCGGGACACACTGCTCAGAGCTCCTCTCACTCCGGCCGAGTTCACCAGCCCAACTGACCTACAGTCCTACACACACCACTCTCTCTCTCTCTCTCTCTCTCTCTCTCTCTCTCTCTCTCTCTCTCTCTCTCTATTTGGCTCCGCCCTGACTCTTTCCTTCTTTCTTCTGTTTCTTTTCTTATCAGTTCTTCTTACATGCTGTCTTCTTTTCTTCAGTTTTTTATCTTTTGTTTTTATCTCTTCAATTTTTTTCTCTTCTCTTTCTCTTTCCATGTTTCTTCCACGTTCGTTTGATTTGTGATATTTTTTTTACTCTCTCTCTCTCCCTCTCTCTCTCTCTCTCTCTCTCTCTCTCTCTCTCTCTCTCTCTCTCTCTCTCTCTCTCTCTCTTACAGACAAATTTTATGTTTTTTTTTCTTATTTCCTCTCTCAATACAAGCTTCCTTTCATTTCTCTTTTATTTTCTTTCATTCGTTGCGAGTTTTTTACAGATTTTCTCTTTTCCTTTTTCTTTTCTTAACTTTCTGTTCCCTTCCACTTCTCATTCACACAATCTTACATTTTCTTTCTTTCGCGTCCCCAGCTGGTCTATTCTTAGGAAACCCGGGGATAAGAGAAAGAGTGAATGATAAACGATAACAATTATTAATATTATTAATGAATATGAGAGTAAAAAAAAGATGAATGAGTTTCAAGAAAAATGAGGTAGATAAATATAACACACACATACACACACACATACATACATACATATTCATTGTTACATACATACATACGTACAGTGATGACAATTCCAACACATTACGTGCAGTACACATGCAGCAAACGTACATAGCGATCCGAATGCATACATACATACATACAAACAGAGTACATACAGTTGAAAGCAAATGCAGCCATTACAGACACAAACACAACAATAATTCAACGTGTGTGTGTGTGTGTGTGTGTGTGTGTGTGTGTGTGTGTGTGTAAATGTACGTATGTATTTGACATTATATATTTCGACAGACAGCACACACACACACACACACACACACACACACACACACACACACACACACACACACACACACACACACGCCTCCACCTCAATTACGCCTCAATATATCGCCTCTGCGGGACCTCACATCACGGCACATTCTTCCATATTTTGTTTTAATTCCGGGGTAAAATTTGAGGCCACATTCTGAAGTGGAGGAAGGAGGGGAAGGGGACGGGGGAAGTAAGGACAGCAGCGTATTACACCTTCATTCCCCCTCCCCTTCTTCCTCCTCCACCTCCACCACCTCCTCCTTCTCCTCCTCTTTCATTCCCCCAGCACTCTTCTCCCATCACCCCTCACCCCTCATCCCTGCCTGTTAACTATTAAGCCCCACCTCTCACATCTCTTCTTACCCTTTCCCCTCACACTTTTTGATAACCCCTTCGTCTTTTCCTCCTTTCTTCCCTTACCTTTATGTCCCTCTTTATCAATCTTTTATTCTGTGCATTACCTTCTCTAATTTCTCAGTCTTTTAAAAATATCCCTCTCATTCTTTGGTACTCCTTCGTATTTCCTCTTTTTCTCTTCTTTTTTTTTTTTATGTAAGAAGGGTACCAGCCAAGAGCAATAAAAAGATATATATTTTTTTCCCATGTACATATTCCTCTTTTTATCAGTCTTTCATCCTTTACTTCTATTCTTTCTCGTGTTTCTACCCCTTAAAACTGTTCTTGCTTTCCCCCTTCACCCCTTCCTTCTCTACCACGCCTCTCCTCTTTCCCTCTTTGCTTTCCCCCTTCACCCCCTCCTTCTCTACCACGCCTCTCCTCTTTCCCTCTTTGTATTCCCTTCTCTGACTCCTCTCTCCCTTAAAATATTCTCCTGGAAGTCGTTTTTCTAACTCTTCTTCTCCCGTGCCACTAACACTTCCCCTCCCTCTTATCGTCAGTGCATTCTCTTCTACTATTCAACGTGTTCTTTTCCCTCATCCTCAAAGCATTTTCTTGCCCTCATTCTCGAAACGCTCTATTCCCTTCATCCTTAGCACCTTCTGTTCCCCTAATTTCTAAGGCGTTTTCTTCCCCTCACCTTCATCCTCATCGTGTTCTTTTCCCCTCACCTTCAACGTCTTTTATTTCTCTCATTCTCAACGCACTCTATCCTCCTTCATTCTCAAAACATTTTCTTCCCCTCATCCTTAACGCATCACCTTTCCCTCATCAACAACATTTCCCCTCATCACCAGCACCTCTTCCTCTCATCCCCCATAACCCTCCACACATCTTCCCCTTATTTTCATCACTGTTTCCCTCATTATAACTCTTCTTCCCCTCTCCCCTTCCCCTTCTTCCCCAACAACCTCAGCCTCATAACCCTCACTCCCTCCCTCATTTCCCCCCTCACATCACATCACCGCGGCTCCTCACATCTCACTACTGCTTCGGAGGGAAATTTGAGCCGCCGCGCCCCTCGGTCCACGCCACGCAGACAGCAGTATCTACGGGCCGACTTGTGCCGTGCCATATATCCCACACCCAACGCTCCCTCGGGTTCTTCTGCGGTCGTTATCTCCAGCAGACTGAAATGCAGCAAAATATCTAAGCCTGCCCCCATGCTGTACCAAGGGCAACGTTCGCGGGAGTAGAAGGAGCAGGAAGGGGAAGAAGAGGAAGAAGGGGAATGAAGGGGAAGGGAAAGAGGAGGACTGGGAAGAGAAGAGGAGGAATGGGCGGGGGAAAGGAGGGAAAAAAAGGAAGAGAGTGAAGACAGGAAAATGTACTAGATTTTTTCCCGTCTCACTTCCTCGCTGATGCTCTGAGCTAAGAAGTATCTATGTTTGCTTCTTCCTGGTGCTATTAAGCTGTAATGGTTCAATATTTAGTGGTGGACTCATTACCTTATTAGTTGTTGTTTGGTTATTCAGTGTGTCATTCAGGTCAGTTCCTGCCTGCCTCACCATTTCCCTATACCTATGACTTCAACTCTTTCAAGAGGGAGGTTTCAAGACATTCTTCCACACAATTTTAGATAGTTGTTTTGACTACTCTTTGGGGACTAGCACCTGAGTTCATTTTTTTTTTCAGCTTTTTTTGTTGCCCTTGGCCTGAGACCTTCTTACATAAGAAAAAATAAGTTTGTCAGTTAATTACTTATGCGGTCAATGAATGAGTCACTGAATCATACTTTCTTATAATTGATAAGTCACTTAGTCAGTCATAATCAACAACATCATTATCATTACCACCACCATCATCATCATTATCATCAGTCTCTCTTATTCCGAGAGGCCTCGGGTTAGAATCATCTGATGGAAGGAGGCACTTAGCGCTTGTCTACTGGCTGTAGCCTGGCTCACGTAGCAGAATTTGTACGTAAGGTTAGCTAGAGTTGTGTTCCAGCCTCCCTCGTAGCCATTAAGAAAGGTCTCTGTTCTGCACTGGAATCATACTGGCTAATGATGATTAAAATAGCGACAGTTAGACTAATTCTTAATTGCTTAATTCTCTCATCAGAACTATTTTCAAAAGCAAGAAAAATTATTAATTGCATTCTTACGATCATTTTTCCTCCCCAATGATAAAGCTGAATATTTGTTAAACTGTCACTAGAATCATAAAAACCAATAACTTCCACTAAAACGCCGAAAGGTTTGCGATTACGAGCCAAAGACCAAGAAGAGAGAGGAGCGCTGTGACAAAGACCAGCTTAGCGTACGCCCATCACCCATAGCTCAGCCTCTGCCGGAACAAGAGTGATGACTGTTCTAACACCAAGTCCTCGCGTGCAGGTGGGCAGTGACGCAGGAGAGTCAGGTGTTAGGGTTGGAACAGTCCCTCTTACTCCCCACTCCCCTTCTCCGTCTATTCCTCTCCTTTTTTTCCGGGCTGCCAATCATCGCGTGTCGCCATGTCATCCACGTAATGACTCGCGGGAGTAAACATCGTGAATATTAAGGAGTGGGTTGCTATGTGATTTAATGCACTTTTATCAAGGGTGATTACTGGAAACGTCGAGGGTAAGGCACTGGTTCGGTTATGAAACGCTGAGTCCTTCTTGTTTCTTCTCATTCTACTTCTTCTATTCCTCCTTCTTCTACTCTTCTTCCTCCTCCTCCTCCTGTTCCTTATTATTATCAGTATATTTTTTCTTCTTCTTCTTCAGGTTTTCTTATGTTCATTTTGGTTTCTGTTTCTTGGTAGTGTTTTCCATAATCTCTCTCTCTCTCTCTCTCTCTCTCTCTCTCTCTCTCTCTCTCTCAGTTGCAGTAGATAATGTGTGCAGCACGAAGCGATCATCAGTAGGCAGCAGGACGTACAGTGAGAGGTTGGTGGCGTTACAGATGACACCGCCACCTTCCTCCATCACCGGGACAGTCCTCGCCACCGCCTTTGCCAGACAGTGCGGGTTGCTCCACTCCGCTGGTGCTCAGGGTTGGAGTTACGAGCCGGTCATTTGCTGTCCTTGCCCTCAGTTCTCCTTCTGCTCCTCCTCCTCCTCCTCCTCCTCCTTTGGTTTCTCCTTCTCGTCTTCTTCTTCCTCCTCTTGCTCTTGTTCCATCTCCTCCTCTTTCTCTTTCTCCCTGTACTCCCATTCCTTCTCTTTCTTCCTCTCGTCCTTTTTTTTATCTTCCTCGTCTTTTTTCTTTTTTTTATCTTACACGGCTTCCTCTTTCTCCTCTTTTTTCCTGTTCTTTCTCCTCCTCCTCCTATTCCTCCTTCGTTTTCTCCTCATGTTCCTCTTTTGTTTCCTCCTCCTTGTCTTCTTTCTCTTTTTTTCTCTTTCTCTTCCCCCTATTCCTTCTACCCGTTCCTCATCCTCCTCCTCTCTTCTTTCTCCCAATCCTCCTCCTCCTCATCCTTCCCTTTTCCTTCTTCCTCTATCTCCTTCTATCTCCTCCTATTCCTGCTTCTCCTCCACGATTGAATTCTGCTCTTGCGTAGTCTGTGGAACGCGGGTTTGCAAAGGTCACACGTTAACTGTCAGGATCCCGAGTACCAAAATGATTCCCGTCTTACATAGCACAGTATTCTGAGATGTTTCAGTGTTATAGCTCGACAAATTCATCATTGTTTAGTACAGCAGTTTAATCCTAACATGGTGAACCACTCATCATGAAGAAACCCTGAAAGCTCCAGCTATGGCCATATAGTGAAAAGGATTGTACGTATGTTTATCTTCGTCCGGAATCGAGCGTAGCAAAAGATAAAGCAGTTTTTAAAGGTGTTTTTATGACGGATCAGACTCAGTGATCAAGTTGTTAGTTCTAAGTCATCAGGGAGCTTTAAAAGAAGATTGGATAAATTCCTGGATGAGGATGATAGGTTGGAAGAAGTAAAAAATTTTCAAGCTGGGTCTGTCACGTGTAGGCATGATGGCTTCTCGCAGCTTCCCTTTTTTTTTCTTATGTTCTTATGTTTTCATGATTCCGGTGATGGTAAGACAAGAGTGTTGCATCATCCGTGGGAAAACACCCGTGAGAATCCAACTAATCATCTGTGACGTTTGGGAAGAAGAGAACAAAGCACTTAGGAAGAATACGGATCTTAAGAGATTATACGCGCCATTGTGTGTGTGTGAGAGAGAGAGAGAGAGAGAGTGTGTGTGTGTGTGTGTTTGTGTGTGTCTGCTATCAATTTATCTGTCTCTCCTTCCCTCCATTCAGTCCACACAAAACAACACACGAAGGCCAGGCAATATACGTTCACCTTCACAACTTCACAAGACACGAAGGACAACACCACCTCCCTTAACGCCGTGATGGGTTCAGGGGCACGCAGCGAGATCACAGGCGGGGACGCAGGCAATGGCTCGTTCTGCATTGTGGGGGAAGCTAATGATAACACCAATTACACTTAATGGGGGAAAGAAAGAGACGTATAGGACCCAAAGGACGGGACTGAGATCTCGGGGAGCGTGTTTATTGACAGAGAGAGAGAGAGAGAGAGAGAGAGAGAGAGAGAGAGAGAGAGAGAGAGAGAGAGAGAGAGATGTTGGAGAAGAAAAAGATTTGTCCAGTCTCGGAAGAAGAGGAGTTGGAGGAGAAGGAAAAAGAGGAGAGAGAGAGAGAGAGAGAGAGAGAGAGAGAGAGAGAGAGAGAGAGAGAGAGAGAGAGAGAGAGAGAGAGAGAGAGAGAGAATACAATGCAATTCATAAACTTTTGTCGAGAGTTTGTCAGAGGCAGGACAAGACCCCTAACTCTTTCTATATTGCCGACACTTTTACAAGATAACCACAAAACCAAACTAGTGATATTTTTTTTGTGGCCATTCTTCCCAGCAACAAATGGCGGGATTGGGACCCTCACACACCGCCACGCCAACTCTGCCCACGTAACCAGCTGGGGACATACGAACTTGGTACCTAACACTGCCAGGGACTGATGCTCTCGTTCACTAATTGGTCCAAATTATCACGTTTTCATTCAGTGTAGGGAGTCTGTTTTCATACTCGTAGATTTCAAATGAGAGGAAGAAAATGAGGTTGGGTTAACTTTGTTGTTAATCATGGCTCGTATTCATTCTTAAACGCTTTGCTCTCTCATCATAACTATTTTCAAAGTTTGCGGAGATAAGTAGTGAAGTTCTCATGGGTACTTTCCTATTACCGCTAGAATCCTAGTTAAACTCTCACTAAAATCATGAAAAATCACAGTAACTTCCAACAGAACTCTTAAAAGGAATCGAGACAAGATGCTGAAACGTTCCTATGAAATAAAGATGAACAGGGAAAGTTAGCGGTCTGCGTTGCCACTATCTGAGCTATACGGGACGCGACCAACCTTATGAGAAACTTACATACTCGCTCTCTATGGTCCTTTAACAATAGAAATGCCCACTCAAAGCTCCCGTCTATTTTGAATTTATGCCTAAAGTATACATATATAATACCGATATAATACACCTTCTCTATTAAATCATAATTTCTCTGAACAACAAAAAATTATGCCTGAGAATACAATAGATGAGTGAAGAATAAGAAAACAAAATCCAATCAATAAAAAGACTCCACTTCTGTTAATGGCCTAACAAAGGAGGTCAGTGGGGCTTATAAGGAGACATCTATCTGTTGAGGAGGAGGGACAACAAAGATAACAATAATAAAACAAAGGATTCTGCTAGTGACGCCACAGAGGCGCTGAAGGATCTCTCAATAGTCGCAGGAGGCCCATCAAAAAGAAGCCATGAGGGTTGTAGGAGCGAGGACATGGGAGGCGAGGCGAGACGAAGACAAAGAAGAAAAAGGAAAGAAAAGGAAAACTGAGAAGGATTAAGAGGAAATAATTAAGCAGAAGAGAAAATGTGAGGTAGGTGAAACAAGGAAAGGGAAAGAGGGGAAAAAAAGGAAACGAAACGAAAGAGAGAGATAGAAAAGAAAAAGGAAAGAGGAAAGGAAAGAATAGGAAAGGAAAGGAATGGAATGAAAATGAAAGGAGAGGAGAGGATAGGAAAGAAGAGAGGGGAGGAGAGGAAAGGAAAGGAAAGGAATGAGAAAGAAAAGCAAAGGAAAGCAATGAAAAGCAAAAAAAGAAAAGGGAAGGAAAGAAAAGGAAGGGAAACGAAAGAAAAAGAAAGGATAAAGGAAAAAGAAAGAAAGAAAGAAAGAAAGAAAGAAAGAGAGGGAGAGATTGGGAAACTAAGAGGAATTCAGAACATGGCAACTGAGTAAAAGAGAAAAACCGAGAAATGAACAGATATGTAAAAGAAAGGGCAAGGAAAAGAACAAAAGAGAATAAAGGAAAGCGGGGGAAAATTCACAGGAGACAAACGGTGAGATGATGATGGTAAAGTAGAAGAGACAAGGGAAAGAGAGATGAAATAAGGGATGGAAAGGAAAGAAAAATAGGAGGAAATAAAAGAAAAGAGGAAAATGAAAAGAAACTAAAACAGAGGGAAGGAGCAGGGAGAAGGAGAGTGTAATGAAGTAAGAGAGGAAAGGAGAAACGAGGTGAAACGAGGAATAGAAAACAGGAAAGATAAATGAAGAGAAATGAAAGAAAAATAAGGAGTAAGGGAAGGAAATGAAAACGGAGGAGAAGTAAATGAGGGAAATGGTGGAGAGAGAGAGAGAGAGAGAGAGAGAGAGAGAGAGAGAGAGAGAGAGAGAGAGAGAGAGAGAGAGAGAGAGAGTAGTGAATGAAAAGAAAAATTATGTATGTATAAAAAAGACATGAGGTAATGACACAAAAAAAAGTCTTGGATTTCACCCCTAAATAAACAAAAAATAGATAAATAAATAAATAAATAAATAAACAAATAAATAATCATTGCATTTGGCGATTCTAATGGGGCAGATAATCCTTGCAATACATTATAAATATGTATGTTAGCATTCGAGTTTAGGTAAATTTACACTACGTAATTAAATTGAAGTGATACAATATTTTTGACCACGTTTATTATATTGCTACCACGTAATTATATGAGAATTGGAGTCGCCAATCATAATTATCCGTGTACAGTGACGTCACTGCCGGAGTGTGACTGTACAGTACACCGGCCGCCATATTGATAGTTCCACTCATTACATCACCTACATGAATTTAACCCTTTCACTTCTACTTGGCACATCTTTCCTAGAGATTGCTAGAGACATTTCTACAGCCACCTCTAACCACAATACTTGCTAGAAATTCAAAAACCCTATTCTTCTAACCCCTTTTCTTTCTTGTAGACGCTTATAAAGGTTTTGTACGTTGTCCTTAGTGATGTGAACGGTTGCATATCCCGGGGAAAGGACTATTGTGTTTCCTTAATCACATACACCTCTAAGGCATTCTTATTGTTCTACAGCCATCTCTGAACATCACACTAGCTAAACAATGGATAATTTACTCGCCTGTCTTTGCATTCCTGTCTCATTCTCTCTGGCGTGATGTTGCAGCGCCTTCCCCTTCTTAAATCAGTCATTCTCTCTGAAGCAAACCCATTGGTATCGAGACTTTAGAGATGGTAAAGTAAAACTGCTTCATTTGTGCGTTCCTATTCCTTACTTAATGTTTACTTATACTTACTTAGAATTTCCACACAATGCTTGTAGTGATAAAGGAAAAGAAGTAAGAAGAGAGAGAAAGATGAAAACATGTAATGAGAGAGAACAGATAACAAGAAACAGGAAAGAAACAGAAAACAAAACAAAAAAAATGCAAAACGGACAGAAGAAAGGAAGGAAAGAAAATGAGATGAGAGAAGAGAAGAGAAAAGAGAAGAGAGAAGAGGAGGGGAGGAAACGAAGAGAAGGATGGAGAAGATAATTAGCAAAACACTCAATCTTCTCACAGCCACACTTCATATCTAGGAGAAGGAATGTGGAGGGCGAGATGAAAGGAAGGGGAAATGTGGAAGAAGAAGAAGAAGAAGAAGAAGAAGAAGAAGAAGAAGAAGAAGAAGAAGAAGAAGAAGAAGAAGAAGAAGAAGAAGAAGAAGAAGGAAAAACCAAGAACAAGAATAAAAAGAACAAGAGGAAAAAGAAAAACAACAACAACAACAACAACAACAACAACGAGAGAGAGAGAGAGAGAGAGAGAGAGAGAGAGAGAGAGAGAGAAAGAGAGAGAGAGAGAGAGAGAGAGACCTGAAGGAAAAAAGGAAACGAGGAAACAGTGACGACAAAAACAATAAGAGGCTGTCCTACTTAAGCCCTCTCTCTCTCTCTCTCTCTCTCTCTCTCTCTCTCTCTCTCTCTCTCTCTCTCTCTCTCTCTCTCTCTCTCTCTCTCTCCACGAACTCGAGAACACCCCAAGTAATTAAGAGCGGGTCGAGAGTTGTTACTGACGCTCGCCTGCCACCTCTGCCGTGAAGGAAGGCGGAAGGAAGGAGGGCAGAAGGAAAATAAGGGTCGATGAGGAAAAAAAAAAAAAAACAGAAAAGCAAGTAAGACGAGCCTGGGGGAATAACAGAAAGATAATAAAGTAAAAGTCAGGGGAGCAAATAAAGTAAGATGACAGTCAAAGGGGAAAAATGACAGAAAATAACAAAGATAAGAGTCAAGAGGAAAAGTAACGGAGGGGAAAAAAATAAAGATAGAATTAACTGCCTTGATAATGATACAAGGCTTAAAAAAACAGAAAGAGGAAAACTAAGAGTGCATAAAAGAACGGCAGTTTTAATTTGATAGAAAACGAACGTGAAACTGAATGAAGTAGAATCAATGAAAAGTTTATGGATATTTATCGGTTTTCGTCTTTTTCACCGTGAACTGCAATGTACAAATTTATGGGGCGTACACTTGCAGTCATTAATCAAACAATATTCTGCATTTACTCCCCTTGTGCTTTGTATTTTGCTCTAATCTAAAGTCCTCTAACCTGCTGACATTCTCTTAAAAAAAAAAAAAAACAGCAGTGGGAAGATCCTTACTAGATCAGAAAACTTTATGCTGAAGAAAAAAAAAAAAACTAAAAAGACAGAGGAAAGGAGTGTGGTATATTACTCCGCTTCTGACAGTGAGTATACAAGAATCAGTATACTGAGAAGAGCTTGTGATGTTATCCAGGTGGTAGCACGTAGTAGATTAAGTGAACACCTGTATATATTTACCTACTAAGACACCTATCTACTATTTCAGGCCTTTTCTTTATAAACGAGAGTAACAATAAAGGCAAGTTCTTCATATCCTCTCGGCGTCCTTAGTGATATATCTACTATTTCAGGCCTTTTCTATATAAACGAGAGTAATAATAAAGGCAAGTTTTTCATTTCCTCTCGGCGTCCTTAGTTATATAGCTTCCCTTGCATATTTAGCAATTAAGGAAACTTTTTGTAGCCCTTAGTTACCGCTTCTCACATGCTTAATGAATAGGAGAACTTACTCTTTTTCGTCTTTAGCTTCCCTTGTAAGTTTGACAAATAAAGGAACAGTTTCCATACATTTATAGCCCTTAGTTCGATTTTCTTGCAGGTAAAACAATGAACCTTTTTATATACTGCCTCTGTAGCCAATAGTTTGCTTCCTTCACGTGTTAAAAATATAAACAAGAGGTACAACATTCCTACGCGTGGTGATGCAGATGTACAGCACAACAACAAGCACAGCGACCCCGCACAGCTCTCGCAAAGTGATGGACAAAGGAAGCAACTTTAAAGATTTTCCCAGAGACCGTCCATCTTGAGTGGCACTTTGATTTACATGGTCATTTGTAGCAAGATTACATTCGTGAGAGTTGGTCACAAAATATTAAGTTCTGTGAGTTTTATTCGTTGTCTTGCACCGCTTCTTCTCCTCCTCCTCCTCCCTTTCCTCCTCTTCCTTCTTCTCCTTCTCTTCTTCATCTTTGTCTTTCAACTGGAGGTGGAATATTCTTATGTACACCCAGAAATATAAGTGAAATATCTGGCGAACACGATTCCAGTTTTACCCTTTCACTGCGATATGCAACAATTAACAGGCTCAGAAGAAATGTATGGAGTCTTTATAAACATCTACAAGACAGAAGGGCAATGTCTAGATAGAACAATGTTTGGAGGTGGCTGTAGCAGGACACGAAAAGACATCTCAGAGTGGTTAGTGATAAAGGAAAGATGTGCCTAAGTTAACACAATCGATCAAAGATGAAATTTAATATGACATGATGAGGTTGTGGAGGAAAACACGGTCTCGCTCAATGAATAGAAAATGGGAACGCTTTCGTACCCCCCCTCCCTCTCTCTCTCTCTCTCTCTCTCTCTCTCTCTCTCTGTCAAGTACCGCCACTCAACACACCATAAAGCCAGAGGGAAGGGACAGGAAGGACAGGATGGGCGCCTATATTTTCAGTTAGGTCATCCTGCGGGAGTGACATAACCCAGCTAAAACTGCACCATTCCCTCCCCTGCGTCCTTCCCTCCACACACCCTCAAGTCCCCTACGCCGCTTCGCCACCACTCCTTTAAGCAACGCCGTTCCGAAACAGCAATGTACGGTCACTGTATAGGAGAGCATAGTGTGTAATGTTTTAACTAATGGAAAATTTTTGTTTTATAAGAAAATATTAATGAACAAACGTATGAATTGTGGAAACTAAGAGGTAAATAGGTACTAGACCAAAGACAATAAATTACGCTATGCAAGATTTTTTTTTTTTTTTGTTAAGGAAAATATTACGGAACAAGAATATAATACCCTGCCTGAGTTCTGGAAACTAAGAAGCAAATAGATACTAGATAATATACAATAAATTATACAATGCAAGAAAAGATGAGTACGACTAGCTGATCGTACACATTTTTCTTGCACTGTGTACTTTATTGTATTAAGACAAGATATTTATGAGAAAGAAAAAGTGAAGTTGAAAAAGGTTCGACTTCAACAGTACACCGCATTTAATCTCCTCGCATCATCTACGTGGAATTCTCTAATGCTTATAGTCAAGATCAATAGATAAATAACATATCACACTAACTTCCACAGAGTTGGA